>NW_027211866.1:305000-307500 GCF_036971445.1 Narcine bancroftii | reverse complement strand
GCAGAAGAAGAAGAAGAAGAAGAAGAAAAGATGAAGAAGAATGAGAAGAAGAAGAAGAAGAAGAAGAAGAGGAAGAAGACAAAGAAGAAGAAGAAGAAGAAGAAGAAGAAGAAGAAGAAGAAGAGGAAGAAGAAGAAGGAGAACTAGAAGAAGAACACGAAGCTGAAGTAGTAGAAGGCGAAGAAGCAGGAGGAGAAGAAGAAGAAGAAGAAGAAGAAGAAGAAGAAGAAAAACAAGAAGAAGAACACGAATCAGAAGTAGAAGGAGAAAAAGCAGAAGAAGTAGAAGAAGAAGAAAAGAAGAAGAAGAATGAGAAGAAGAAGAAGAAGAGGAATAAGAAGAAGAAGAAGAACGAGAACTAGAAGAAGAACACGAAGCAGAACTAGTAGAAGGCGAAGAAGCAGGAGAAGATGTAGAAGAAGAGGAAGAAGAAGAGGAAGAAGAAGAAGATGAAGAAGTAGAAGAAGAAGAAGAAGAAGTAGGGGAAGAAGTAGAAGAAGAAGAAGAAGAAGAAGTAGGGGAAGAAGTAGAAGAAGAAGAAGAAGAAGAAGAAGTAGAGGAAGAAGAAGGAGAAAAAGAAGAATAAGAACACGAAGCTGAAGAAGTAGAAGGAAAAGAAGCAGGAGAAGAAGAAGATGAAGAAGAAGAAGAAGAAGAAAAAGAAGCTGAAGAAGTAGAAGGAGAAGAAGCAGTAGAAGATGAAGAAGAAGAAGAAGACGAAGAAGAAGAAGAAGAAGAAGAAGCTGAAGAAGTAGAAGGAGAAGAAGCAGAAGAATATGAAGAAGAAGAAGAAGAAGAAGAAGAGGAAGTCGAAGAAGAAGAAGAAGTAGAGGAAGAAGAAGGAGAAAAAGAAGAATAAGAACACGAAGCTGAAGAAGTAGAAGGAAAAGAAGCAGGAGAAGAAGAAGATGAAGAAGAAGAAGAAGAAGAAGAAAAAGAAGCTGAAGAAGTAGAAGGAGAAGAAGCAGAAGAAGATGAAGAAGAAGAAGAAGAAGAAGAAGAAGAAGAAGAGGAAGTCGAAGAAGAAGAAAAAGTAGAGGAAGAAGAAGAGGAAAAAGAAGAATAAGAACACGAAGCTGAAGAAGTAGAAGGAAAAGAAGCAGGAGAAGAAGAAGATGAAGAAGAAGAAGAAGTAAAAGAAGCTGAAGAAGTAGAAGGAGAAGAAGCAGAAGAAGATGAAGAAGAAGAAGAAGAAGAAGAAGAAGAAGAAGAAGAAGAAGATGAAGAAGTAGAAGAAGAAGAAGAAGGAGAAAAAGAAGATTAAGAACACGAAGCTGAAGAAGTAGAAGGAGAAGAAGCAGGAGAAGAAGAAGATGAAGAAGAAGAAGAAGAAGAAGAAGAAGAAAAACCAGAAGAAGAAGAACACGAATCTGGAAGTAGAAGGAGAAGAAGCTGAAGAAGAAGAAGAAGAAGAAGAAGAAGAAGAAAAAGAAGAAGAAGAAGCAGAAGAATAAGAAGAAGAAGAAGAAGAAGAACAAGAAGAAGAAGAAGAAGAAGAAGAAGAAGAAGAAGAAGAAGAAGAAGAAGAAGCTGAAGAAGTAGAAGGAGAAGAAGGAGAAGAAGATGAAGAAGAAGAAGAGGAAGTCGAAGAAGATGAAGAAGTAGAGGAAGAAGAAGGAGAAAAAGAAGAATAAGAACACGAAGCTGAAGAAGTGGAAGGAAAAGAAGCAGGAGAAGAAGAAGATGAAGAAGAAGAAGAAGAAAAAGAAGCTGAAGAAGTAGAAGGAGAAGAAGCAGAAGAAGATGAAGAAGAAGAAGAAGAAGAAGAAGAAGAAGAAGAAGAAGAAGAGGAAGTCGAAGAAGAAGAAAAAGTAGAGGAAGAAGAAGGAGAAAAAGAAGAATAAGAACACGAAGCTGAAGAAGTAGAAGGAAAAGAAGCAGGAGAAGAAGAAGATGAAGAAGAAGAAGAAGTAAAAGAAGCTGAAGAAGTAGAAGGAGAAGAAGCAGAAGAAGATGAAGAAGAAGAAGAAGAAGAAGAAGAAGAAGAAGAAGAAGAAGAAGAAGATGAAGAAGTAGAAGAAGAAGAAGAAGGAGAAAAAGAAGATTAAGAACACGAAGCTGAAGAAGTAGAAGGAGAAGAAGCAGGAGAAGAAGATGAAGAAGAAGAAGAAGAAGAAGAAGAAGAAAAACCAGAAGAAGAAGAACACGAATCTGGAAGTAGAAGGAGAAGAAGCTGAAGAAGAAGAAGAAGAAGAAGAAGAAGAAAAAGAAGAAGAAGAAGCAGAAGAATAAGAAGAAGAAGAAGAAGAAGAACAAGAAGAAGAAGAAGAAGAAGAAGAAGAAGAAGAAGAAGAAGAAGAAGCTGAAGAAGTAGAAGGAGAAGAAGCAGAAGAAGATGAAGAAGAAGAAGAGGAAGTCGACGAAAAAGAAGAAGAAGAAGGAGAACTAGAAGAACACGAAGCAGAACTAGTAGAAGGCGAAGAAGCAGGAGAAGAAGAAAAGAAGAAGAAGAAGAAGAAGAAGAAGAAGAAGAAGAAGAAGAAGAGGAAGAAGAAGAAGA
>NW_027211866.1:280000-282500 GCF_036971445.1 Narcine bancroftii | reverse complement strand
AGAAGAGGATATAAGAGAATAAGAAATAGAAGAAGATGAAGAGGACTAAAAGATGAAGAAAATGATGAAGAAGGAGTAGAAGAAAAGAAGAAGAAGAAGAAGAAGAAGAAGAAGAAGAAGAAGAAGAGGAAGAAGAGGAATAAGAAGACGAAGGAGAACTAGAAGAAGAACACGAAGCTGAAGTAGTAGAAGGCGAAGAAGCAGGAGAAGAAGTAGAAGAAGAAGAAGAAGAAGAAGAAAAACAAGAAGAAGAACACGAATCAGAAGAAGTAGAAGGAGAAGAAGCAGAAGAAGAAGAAGAAGAAGAAGAAAAGAAGAAGAAGAATGAGAAGAAGAAGAAGAAGAAGAAGAGGAAGAAGACAAAGAAGAAGAAGAAGAAGAAGAAGAAGAAGAAAAGAAGAAGAAGAATGAGAAGAAGAAGAAGAAGAAGAAGAGGAAGAAGAAGAAGAAGAAGAAGAAGAAGAAGAAGAGGAAGAAGAAGAAGGAGAACTAGAAGAAGAACACGAAGCTGAAGTAGTAGAAGGCGAAGAAGGAGGAGAAGAAGAAGAAGAAGAAGAAGAAGAAGAAGAAAAACAAGAAGAAGAACACGAATCAGAAGTAGAAGGAGAAAAAGCAGAAAAAGTAGAAGAAGAAGAAAAGAAGAAGAAGAATGAGAAGAAGAAGAAGAAGAGGAATAAGAAGAAGAAGAAGAACGAGAACTAGAAGAAGAACACGAAGCAGAACTAGTAGAAGGCGAAGAAGCAGGAGAAGAAGAAGAAGAAGAAGAAGAAGAAGAAGAAGAAGAAGAAGAAGAAGAAGAAGAAGAGGAAGAAGAAGAAGAAGAAGAAGAAGAGGAAGAAGAAGTAGAAGCTGATGTAGTAGAAGGCGAAGAAGAAGGAGGAGAAGAAGAAGAAGAAGAAGAAGAAGAAGAAAAACAAGAAGAAGAACACGTATCAGAAGAAGTAGGAGAAGAAGCAGAAGAAGAAAAAGTAGAAGAAGAAAAGAAGAAGAAGAAGAAGAAGAAGAATGAGAAGAAGAAGAAGAAGAAGAAGAAGTAGAGGAAGAAATAGAAGAAGAAGAAGAAGAAGAAGAAGAAGAAGAAGAAGAGGAAGAAGAAGAAGAAGGAGAACTAGAAGAAGAACACGAAGCTGAAGTAGTAGAATGCGAAGAAGCAGGAGGAGAAGAAGAAGAAGAAGAAGAAGAAGAAGAAGAAGAAGAAAAACAAGAAGAAGAACACATATCAGAAGAAGTACGAGAAGAAGCAGAAGAAGAAGAAGTAGAAGAAGAAAAGAAGAAGAAGAAGAAGAATGAGAAGAAGAAGAAGAAGAAGAAGAAGAGGAAGAAATAGAAGAAGAAGAAGAAGAAGAAGAAGAAGAAGAAGAAGAAGAAGAGGAAGAAGAAGAAGGAGAACTAGAAGAAGAACACGAAGCTGAAGTAGTAGAAGGCGAAGAAGCAGGAGGAGAAGAAGTAGAAGAAAAAGAAGAAGAAGAAAAACAAGAAGAAGAACACGAATCAGAAGAAGTATAAGGAGAAGAAGCAGAATAAGAAGAAGAAGAAGAAAAGAAGAAGAAGAAGAAGAAGAAGAAGAAGAACACGAAGCTGAAGAAGTTGAAGTAGAAGCAGAAGAAGATGAATAAGAAGAAGAAAAAGAAGAGAAGAAGAAGAAGAAGAAGTAGAGGAAGAAGATGAAGGAGAAGAAGATGGAAGAACACACAGACGAAGACGAAGAAGGATAAGTACAAGTAGCGAAAAAGGAGAAGACGAAGAAAAAGAAGGAAAAAGAAGATGAAGTTGAAGAAGAAAACGAAGCTGAAGAAGTAGAAGGAGAAGAAGCAGAAGAAGATGAAGTAGAAGAAGAAGAAGAAGAAGAAGAGGAAGTCGAAGAAGAAGAAGAAGTAGAGGAAGAAGAAGGAGAAAAAGAAGAATAAGAACACGAAGCTGAAGAAGTAGAAGGAAAAGAAGCAGGAGAAGAAGAAGATGAAGAAGAAGAAGAAGAAGAAAAAGAAGCTGAAGAAGTAGAAGGAGAAGAAGCAGAAGAAGATGAAGAAGAAGAAGAAGAAGAAGAAGAAGAAGAAGAAGAAGAAGAAGCTGAAGAAGTAGAAGGAGAAGAAGCAGAAGAAGATGAAGAAGAAGAAGAAGAAGAAGAGGAAGTCGAAGAAGAAGAAGAAGTAGAGGAAGAAGAAGGAGAAAAAGAAGAATAAGAACACGAAGCTGAAGAAGTAGAAGGAAAAGAAGCAGGAGAAGAAGAAGATGAAGAAGAAGAAGAAGAAGAAGAAAAAGAAGCTGAAGAAGTAGAAGGAGAAGAAGCAGAAGAAGATGAAGAAGAAGAAGAAGAAGAAGAAGAAGAAGAGGAAGTCGAAGAAGAAGAAAAAGTAGAGGAAGAAGAAGGAGAAAAAGAAGAATAAGAACACGAAGCTGAAGAAGTAGAAGGAAAAGAAGCAGGAGAAGAAGAAGATGAAGAAGAAGAAGAAGTAAAAGAAGCTGAAGAAGTAGAAGGAGAAGAAGCAGAAGAAGATGAAGA
>NW_027211866.1:182500-185000 GCF_036971445.1 Narcine bancroftii | reverse complement strand
AGAAGAAAAAGAAGAGAAGAAGAAGAAGAAGAAGAAGAAGAAGAAGAAGAAGAAGAAGAAGAAGAAGAAGAAGAGGAAGAAGAAGAAGAAGAAGGAGAACTAGAAGAAGAACAGGAAGCTGAAGTACTAGAAGGCGAAGTAGCAGGAGGAGAAGAAGAAGAAGAAGAAGAAGAAGAAGAAGAAGAAGAAGAAGAAAAACAAGAAGAAGAACACATATCAGAAGAAGTACGAGAAGAAGCAGAAGAAGAAGAAGTAGAAGAAGAAAAGAAGAAGAAGAAGAATGAGAAGAAGAAGAAGAAGAAGAAGAGGAAGAAATAGAAGAAGAAGAAGAAGAAGAAGAAGAAGAAGAAGAAGAAGAAGAAGAAGAAGAGGAAGAAGAAGAAGAAGGAGAACTAGAAGAAGAACACGAAGCTGAAGTAGTAGAAGGCGAAGAAGCAGGAGGAGAAGAAGAAGAAGAAAAAGAAGAAGAAGAAAAACAAGAAGAAGAACACGAATCAGAAGAAGTATAAGGAGAAGAAGCAGAATAAGAAGAAGAAGAAGAAGAAGAAAACAAGAAGAAGAAGAAGAAGAAGAAGAAGAAGAAGATGATGAAGAAGTAGAAGAAGAAGAAGTTGAAGGAGAAGCAGAAGAAAATGAAGAAGAAGAAGAAGAAGAAGAAGAAGAAGAAGAAGAAGAAGAAGAAGAAGAGAATAAGAAATAGAAGATAAAGAGGACCAAATGATGAAGAAAATGAAGAAGAAGGAGAAGAAGAAAAGAAAGAAAAGAAGAAGATGAAGAAGAAGAAGAAGAAGAAGAGGAAGCAGAGGAAGAGGAAAAAATGAAGATGAAGACTAAGAAGAAGACAAAGAAGATGAAGATGAAGATGAAGAAGAAGAAAGACATGACGAAGAAGAAAATGAAGATGACGAAGACGAAGATGAATACGTAGAAGATGACAAAGACAAAGAAGACCAAGAGGAAAAAGAAAGGAAGGAGAAGAACACGAAGATGAAAACGAACATGAACTTGAAAATGTAGATAAAGAATATGAAGAGAAAGAAAAAAAGAAGACGAAGGTGAAGAAGAAGATGAAGAATAAACCGAAAGAAGATGAACAAGTATAACACGAAGATGAAGATGAAGACAAAGAAGAATATGAAGCCGAAGAAGAAGAAGAAGAATAAGAAGATGAATATAAAGAACAAGGAGAAGAGGAAGAAGAAGATGAGGAAAAAAGAAGAACACGAAGCTGAAGAAGTAGAAGGAGAAGAAGGAGAAGAAGTAGAAGAAGAAGATGAAGGAGAAGAAGAAGAAGAAAAAGAAGAACACGAAGATGAAGAAGTAGAAGGAGAAGAAGCAGAAGAAGATGAAGAAGAAGAACAAGAAGAAGAATAAGAAGAGGAAGTCGAAGAAAAAGAAGGAAAAAGAACAAGAAGAAAAACACGAGCTGAAGAATTAGAAGGAGAAGCAGAAGAAGACGAAGAAGAAGAAGAAGAAGAAGAAGAAGAACAATGAGAAGAAGAAGAAGAAGAAGAAGAAGAAGAAGAAGAAGAAGAAGAAGAAGAGGAAGAAGAAGAAGATGAAGAAGTAGAAGAAGAAGAAGAAGTAGGGGAAGAAGAAGAAGAAGAAGTAGGGGAAGAAGTAGAAGAAGAAGAAGAAGAAGAAGAAAAGAAGAAGAAGAAGAAGAATGAGAAGAAGAAGAAGAAGAAGAAGTAGAAGAAGAAGAAGAAGAAGAAGAAGAAGAAGAACAAGAAGAAGAAGAAGAAGAAGAAGAAAAAGAAGCTGAAGAAGTAGAAGGAGAAGAAGCAGAAGAAGAAGAAGAAGAAGAAGAAGAAGAAGACGAAGAAGAAGAGGAAGAAGAGGAATAATAACAAGAAGGAGAACTAGAAGAGAAACACGAAGCTGAAGTAGTAGAAGGCGAAGAAGCAGGAGAAGAAGAAGAAGAAGAAGAAGAAGAAGAAGAAGAAGAAAAACAAGAAGAAGAACACGAATCAGAAGAAGTTGAAGGAGAACAAGCACAAGAAGAAGAAGAAGAAGAAGAAAAGAAGAAGAAGAATGAGAAGAATGAGAAGAAGAAGAAGAAGAAGAAGAAGAAGAAGAAGAGGAAGAAGAAGAAGGAGAACTAGAAGAAGAACACGAAGCAGAACTAGTAGAAGGCGAAGAAGCAGGAGGAGAAGAAGAAGAAGAAGAAGAAGAAGAAGAAGAAGAAAAACAAGAAGAAGAACACGAATCAGAAGTAGAAGGAGAAAAAGCAGTAGAAGAAGAAGAAGAAAAGAAGAAGAAGAATGAGAAGAAGAAGAAGAAGAGGAATAAGAAGAAGAAGAAGAACGAGAACTAGAAGAAGAACACGAAGCTGAACTAGTAGAAGGCGAAGAAGCAGGAGAAGAAGAAGAAGAAGAAGAAGAAGAAGAAGAAGAAGAAGAAGAAGAAGAAGAAGAAGAAGAGGAAGAAGAAGAAGAAGAAGGAGAACTAGAAGAAGAACACGAAGCTGAAGTAGTAGAAGGAGAAGAAGCAGAAGAAG
>NW_027211866.1:175000-177500 GCF_036971445.1 Narcine bancroftii | reverse complement strand
AAAAGAAGCAGGAGAAGAAGAAGATGAAGAAGAAGAAGAAGAAGAAGAAAAAGAAGCTGAAGAAGTAGAAGGAGAAGAAGCAGAAGAAGATGAAGAAGAAGAAGAAGAAGAAGAAGAAGAAGAAGAAGAAGAAGAAGAAGAGGAAGTCGAAGAAGAAGAAAAAGTAGAGGAAGAAGAAGGAGAAAAAGAAGAATAAGAACACGAAGCTGAAGAAGTAGAAGGAAAAGAAGCAGGAGAAGAAGAAGATGAAGAAGAAGAAGAAGTAAAAGAAGCTGAAGAAGTAGAAGGAGAAGAAGCAGAAGAAGATGAAGAAGAAGAAGAAGAAGAAGAAGAAGAAGATGAAGAAGTAGAAGAAGAAGAAGGAGAAAAAGAAGCTGAAGAAGTAGAAGGAGAAGAAGCAGAAGAAGATGAAGAAGAAGAAGAAGAAGAAGAAGAAGAAGCTGAAGAAGTAGAAGGGGAAGAAGCAGAAGAAGATGAAGAAGAAGAAGAAGAAGAAGAAGAAGAAGAAGAAGCTGAAGAAGTAGAAGGGGAAGAAGCAGAAGAAGATGAAGAAGAAGAAGAAGAAGAAGAAGAGGAAGTCGAAGAAGAAGAAGAAGTAGAGGAAGAAGAAGGAGAAAAAGAAGAATAAGAACACGAAGCTGAAGAAGTAGAAGGAAAAGAAGCAGGAGAAGAAGAAGATGAAGAAGAAGAAGAAGAAGAAGAAAAAGAAGCTGAAGAAGTAGAAGGAGAAGAAGCAGAAGAAGATGAAGAAGAAGAAGAAGAAGAAGAAGAAGAAGAAGAAGAAGAGGAAGTCGAAGAAGAAGAAGAAGTAGAGGAAGAAGAAGGAGAAAAAGAAGAATAAGAACACGAAGCTGAAGAAGTAGAAGGAAAAGAAGCAGGAGAAGAAGAAGATGAAGAAGAAGAAGAAGAAGAAGAAAAAGAAGCTGAAGAAGTAGAAGGAGAAGAAGCAGAAGAAGATGAAGAAGAAGAAGAAGAAGAAGAAGAAGAAGAAGAAGAGGAAGTCGAAGAAGAAGAAAAAGTAGAGGAAGAAGAAGGAGAAAAAGAAGAATAAGAACACGAAGCTGAAGAAGTAGAAGGAAAAGAAGCAGGAGAAGAAGAAGATGAAGAAGAAGAAGAAGAAGAAAAAGAAGCTGAAGAAGTAGAAGGAGAAGAAGCAGAAGAAGATGAAGAAGAAGAAGAAGAAGAAGAAGAAGAAGAAGAAGAAGAAGAAGAGGAAGTCGAAGAAGAAGAAAAAGTAGAGGAAGAAGAAGGAGAAAAAGAAGAATAAGAACACGAAGCTGAAGAAGTAGAAGGAAAAGAAGCAGGAGAAGAAGAAGATGAAGAAGAAGAAGAAGTAAAAGAAGCTGAAGAAGTAGAAGGAGAAGAAGCAGAAGAAGATGAAGAAGAAGAAGAAGAAGAAGAAGAAGAAGAAGATGAAGAAGTAGAAGAAGAAGAAGAAGGAGAAAAAGAAGCTGAAGAAGTAGAAGGAGAAGAAGCAGAAGAAGATGAAGAAGAAGAAGAAGAAGAAGTAGAAGGAGAAGAAGCAGAAGAAGAAGAAGAAGAAGAAGAAAAGAAGAAGAAGAATGAGAAGAAGAAGACGAAGAAGAAGAAGAGGAAGAAGAAGAAGAAGAAGAAGAAGAACACGAAGCTGAAGAAGTAGAAGGAGAAGAAGCAGGAGAAGAAGAAGATGAAGAAGAAGAAGAAGAAGAAGAAGAAAAACCAGAAGAAGAAGAACACGAATCTGGAAGTAGAAGGAGAAGAAGCAGAAGAACAAGAAGAAGAAGAAGAAAAAGAAGAAGAAGAAGCAGAAGAAGAAGAAGAAGAAGAAGAAGAAGAACAAGAAGAAGAAGAAGAAGAAGAAGAAGAAGAAGAAGCTGAAGAAGTAGAAGTCGAAGAAGCAGGAGAAGAAGAAGAAGAGAAGAAGAAGAAGAAGAAGAAGAAGAAGAAGAAGAAGAAGAAGAAGAAGAGGAAGAAGAGGAATAAGAAGACGAAGGAGAACTAGAAGAAGAACACGAAGCTGAAGTAGTAGAAGGCGAAGAAGCAGGAGAAGAAGAAGAAGAAGAAGAAAAGAAGAAGAAGAATGAGAAAAAGAAGCTGAAGAAGTAGAAGGAGAAGAAGCAGAAGAAGATGAAGAAGAAGAAGAAGAAGAAGAAGAAGAAGAAGAAGAAGAAGAAGAAGAAGATGAAGAAGAAGAAGCTGAAGAAGTAGAAGGGGAAGAAGCAGAAGAAGATGAAGAAGAAGAAGAAGAAGAAGAGGAAGTCGAAGAAGAAGAAGAAGTAGAGGAAGAAGAAGGAGAAAAAGAAGAATAAGAACACGAAGCTGAAGAAGTAGAAGGAAAAGAAGCAGGAGAAGAAGAAGATGAAGAAGAAGAAGAAGAAGAAGAAAAAGAAGCTGAAGAAGTAGAAGGAGAAGAAGCAGAAGAAGATGAAGAAGAAGAAGAAGAAGAAGAAGAAGAAGAAGAAGAAGAAGAAGAGGAAGTCGAAGAAGAAGAAAAAGTAGAGGAAGAAGAAGGAGAAAAAGA
>NW_027211866.1:152500-155000 GCF_036971445.1 Narcine bancroftii | reverse complement strand
AAGAAGAGGAAGAAGAAGAAGAAGCTGATGTAGTAGAAGGCGAAGAAGCAGGAGGAGAAGAAGAAGAAGAAGAAGAAGAAGAAGAAGAAGAAAAACAAGAAGAAGAACACGTATCAGAAGAAGTAGGAGAAGAAGCAGAAGAAGAAAAAGTAGAAGAAGAAAAGAAGAAGAAGAAGAAGAAGAAGAATGAGAAGAAGAAGAAGAAGAAGAAGAAGAGGAAGAAATAGAAGAAGAAGAAGAAGAAGAAGAAGAGGAAGAAGAAGAAGAAGGAGAACTAGAAGAAGAACACGAAGCTGAAGTAGTAGAATGCGAAGAAGCAGGAGGAGAAGAAGAAGAAGAAAAAGAAGAAGAAGAAGAAGAAAAACAAGAAGAAGAACACGAATCAGAAGAAGTATAAGGAGAAGAAGCAGAATAAGAAGAAGAAGAAGAAGAAGAAAAGAAGAAGAAGAAGAAGAAGAAGAACACGAAGCTGAAGAAGTTGAAGGAGAAGCAGAAGAAGATGAATAAGAAGAAGAAAAAGAAGAGAAGAAGAAGAAGAAGAAGAAGAAGAAGAAGAAGAAGAAGAAGAAGAAGAAGAGGAAGAAGAAGAAGAAGAAGGAGAACTAGAAGAAGAACACGAAGCTGAAGTAGTAGAAGGCGAAGAAGCAGGAGGAGAAGAAGAAGAAGAAGAAGAAGAAGAAGAAGAAGAAAAACAAGAAGAAGAACACATATCAGAAGAAGTACGAGAAGAAGCAGAAGAAGAAGAAGTAGAAGAAGAAAAGAAGAAGAAGAAGAAGAATGAGAAGAAGAAGAAGAAGAAGAGGAAGAAATAGAAGAAGAAGAAGAAGAAGAAGAAGAAGAAGAAGAAGAAGAAGAAGAAGAAGAAGAAGAGGAAGAAGAAGAAGGAGAACTAGAAGAAGAACACGAAGCTGAAGTAGTAGAAGGCGAAGAAGCAGGAGGAGAAGAAGAAGAAGAAAAAGAAGAAGAAGAAAAAGAAGAAGAAAAACAAGAAGAAGAACACGAATCAGAAGAAGTATAAGGAGAAGGAGCAGAATAAGAAGAAGAAGAAGAAAACAAGAAGAAGAAGAAGAAGAAGAAGAAGAACACGAAGCTGAAGTTGAAGGAGAAGCAGAAGAAAATGAAGAAGAAGAAGAAGAAGAAGAAGAAGAAGAAGAAGAAGAAGAAGAAGAAGAAGAGAATAAGAAATAGAAGATAAAGAGGACTAAAAGATGAAGAAAATGAAGAAGAAGGAGAAGAAGAAAAGAAAGAAAAGAAGAAGAAGAGGAAGAAGAAGAGGAAGCAGAGGAAGAGGAAAAAATGAAGATGAAGACTAAGAAGAAGACAAAGAAGATGAAGATGAAGATGAAGAAGAAGAAAGACATGACGAAGAAGAAAATGAAGATGACGAAGACGAAGATGAATACGTAGAAGATGACAAAGACAAAGAAGACCAAGAGGAAAAAGAAAGGAAGGAGAAGAACACGAAGATGAAAACGAACATGAACTTGAAAATGTAGATAAAGAATATGAAGAGAAAGAAAAAAAGAAGACGAAGGTGAAGAAGAAGATGAAGAATAAACCGAAAGAAGATGAACAAGTATAACACGAAGATGAAGATGAAGACAAAGAAGAATATGAAGCCGAAGAAGAACAAGAAGAATAAGAAGATGAATATAAAGAACAAGGAGAAGAGGAAGAAGATGATGAAAAAAGAAGAACACGAAGCTGAAGAAGTAGAAGGAGAAGAAGGAGAAGAAGTAGAAGAAGAAGATGAAGGAGAAGAAGAAGAAGAAAAAGAAGACAAAGACAAATGCGAACAAGAAGATGAAGGTGTCAAAGAAGAAGAAGAAAAAGAAGAACACGAAGATGAAGAAGTAGAAGGAGAAGAAGCAGAAGAAGATGAAGAAGAAGAACAAGAAGAAGAATAAGAAGAGGAAGTCGAAGAAAAAGAAGGAAAAAGAACAAGAAGAAAAACACGAGCTGAAGAATTAGAAGGAGAAGCAGAAGAAGACGAAGAAGAAGAAGAAGAAGAAGAAGAAGAAGAAGAACAATGAGAAGAAGAAGAAGAAGAAGAAGAAGAAGAAGAAGAAGAAGAAGAAGAAGAAGAAGAAGAAGAGGAAGAAGAAGAAGATGAAGAAGTAGAAGAAGAAGAAGAAGTAGGGGAAGAAGAAGAAGAAGAAGTAGGGGAAGAAGTAGAAGAAGAAGAAGAAGAAGAAGAAGAAAAGAAGAAGAAGAAGAAGAAGAATAAGAAGAAGAAGAAGAAGTAGAAGAAGAAGAAGAAGAAGAAGAAGAAGAAGAAGAACAAGAAGAAGAAGAAGAAGAAGAAAAAGAAGCTGAAGAAGTAGAAGGAGAAGAAGCAGAAGAAGAAGAAGAAGAAGACGAAGAAGAAGAGGAAGAAGAGGAATAAGAAGAAGAAGGAGAACTAGAAGAAGAACACGAAGCTGAAGTAGTAGAAGGCGAAGAAGCAGGAGAAGAAGTAGAAGAAGAAGAAGAAGAAGAAGAAGAAAAACAAGAAGAAGAA
>NW_027211866.1:145000-147500 GCF_036971445.1 Narcine bancroftii | reverse complement strand
AGATGAACAAGTATAACACGAAGATGAAGATGAAGACAAAGAAGAATATGAAGCCGAAGAAGAACAAGAAGAATAAGAAGATGAATATAAAGAACAAGGAGAAGAGGAAGAAGATGATGAAAAAAGAAGAACACGAAGCTGAAGAAGTAGAAGGAGAAGAAGGAGAAGAAGTAGAAGAAGAAGATGAAGGAGAAGAAGAAGAAGAAAAAGAAGACAAAGACAAATGCGAACAAGAAGATGAAGGTGTCAAAGAAGAAGAAGAAAAAGAAGAACACGAAGATGAAGAAGTAGAAGGAGAAGAAGCAGAAGAAGATGAAGAAGAAGAACAAGAAGAAGAATAAGAAGAGGAAGTCGAAGAAAAAGAAGGAAAAAGAACAAGAAGAAAAACACGAGCTGAAGAATTAGAAGGAGAAGCAGAAGAAGACGAAGAAGAAGAAGAAGAAGAAGAAGAAGAAGAAGAACAATGAGAAGAAGAAGAAGAAGAAGAAGAAGAAGAAGAAGAAGAAGAAGAAGAAGAAGAAGAAGAAGAAGAGGAAGAAGAAGAAGATGAAGAAGTAGAAGAAGAAGAAGAAGTAGGGGAAGAAGAAGAAGAAGAAGTAGGGGAAGAAGTAGAAGAAGAAGAAGAAGAAGAAGAAGAAAAGAAGAAGAAGAAGAAGAAGAATAAGAAGAAGAAGAAGAAGAAGTAGAAGAAGAAGAAGAAGAAGAAGAAGAAGAAGAAGAACAAGAAGAAGAAGAAGAAGAAGAAAAAGAAGCTGAAGAAGTAGAAGGAGAAGAAGCAGAAGAAGAAGAAGAAGAAGACGAAGAAGAAGAGGAAGAAGAGGAATAAGAAGAAGAAGGAGAACTAGAAGAAGAACACGAAGCTGAAGTAGTAGAAGGCGAAGAAGCAGGAGAAGAAGTAGAAGAAGAAGAAGAAGAAGAAGAAGAAAAACAAGAAGAAGAACACGAATCAGAAGAAGTTGAAGGAGAACAAGCACAAGAAGAAGAAGAAGAAGAAGAAAAGAAGAAGAAGAATGAGAAGAATGAGAAGAAGAAGAAGAAGAAGAAGAAGAAGAAGAGGAAGAAGAAGAAGGAGAACTAGAAGAAGAACACGAAGCAGAACTAGTAGAAGGCGAAGAAGCAGGAGAAGAAGAAGAAGAAGAAGAAGAAGAAGAAGAAGAAGAAGAAGAAGAAGAAGTAGAGGAAGAAGAAGAAGAAGAAGAAGAGGAAGAAGAAGAAGAAGCTGATGTAGTAGAAGGCGAAGAAGCAGGAGGAGAAGAAGAAGAAGAAGAAGAAGAAGAAGAAGAAGAAAAACAAGAAGAAGAACACGTATCAGAAGAAGTAGGAGAAGAAGCAGAAGAAGAAAAAGTAGAAGAAGAAAAGAAGAAGAAGAAGAAGAAGAAGAATGAGAAGAAGAAGAAGAAGAAGAAGAAGAGGAAGAAATAGAAGAAGAAGAAGAAGAAGAAGAAGAGGAAGAAGAAGAAGAAGGAGAACTAGAAGAAGAACACGAAGCTGAAGTAGTAGAATGCGAAGAAGCAGGAGGAGAAGAAGAAGAAGAAAAAGAAGAAGAAGAAGAAGAAAAACAAGAAGAAGAACACGAATCAGAAGAAGTATAAGGAGAAGAAGCAGAATAAGAAGAAGAAGAAGAAGAAGAAAAGAAGAAGAAGAAGAAGAAGAAGAACACGAAGCTGAAGAAGTTGAAGGAGAAGCAGAAGAAGATGAATAAGAAGAAGAAAAAGAAGAGAAGAAGAAGAAGAAGAAGAAGAAGAAGAAGAAGAAGAAGAAGAAGAAGAAGAGGAAGAAGAAGAAGAAGAAGGAGAACTAGAAGAAGAACACGAAGCTGAAGTAGTAGAAGGCGAAGAAGCAGGAGGAGAAGAAGAAGAAGAAGAAGAAGAAGAAGAAGAAGAAAAACAAGAAGAAGAACACATATCAGAAGAAGTACGAGAAGAAGCAGAAGAAGAAGAAGTAGAAGAAGAAAAGAAGAAGAAGAAGAAGAATGAGAAGAAGAAGAAGAAGAAGAGGAAGAAATAGAAGAAGAAGAAGAAGAAGAAGAAGAAGAAGAAGAAGAAGAAGAAGAAGAAGAAGAAGAGGAAGAAGAAGAAGGAGAACTAGAAGAAGAACACGAAGCTGAAGTAGTAGAAGGCGAAGAAGCAGGAGGAGAAGAAGAAGAAGAAAAAGAAGAAGAAGAAAAAGAAGAAGAAAAACAAGAAGAAGAACACGAATCAGAAGAAGTATAAGGAGAAGGAGCAGAATAAGAAGAAGAAGAAGAAAACAAGAAGAAGAAGAAGAAGAAGAAGAAGAACACGAAGCTGAAGTTGAAGGAGAAGCAGAAGAAAATGAAGAAGAAGAAGAAGAAGAAGAAGAAGAAGAAGAAGAAGAAGAAGAAGAAGAAGAGAATAAGAAATAGAAGATAAAGAGGACTAAAAGATGAAGAAAATGAAGAAGAAGGAGAAGAAGAAAAGAAAGAAAAGAAGAAGAAGAGGAAGAAGAAGAGGAAGCAGAGGAAGAGGAAAAAATGAAGATG
>NW_027211866.1:137500-140000 GCF_036971445.1 Narcine bancroftii | reverse complement strand
AAGAACACGAATCAGAAGAAGTATAAGGAGAAGAAGCAGAATAAGAAGAAGAAGAAGAAGAAGAAAAGAAGAAGAAGAAGAAGAAGAAGAACACGAAGCTGAAGAAGTTGAAGGAGAAGCAGAAGAAGATGAATAAGAAGAAGAAAAAGAAGAGAAGAAGAAGAAGAAGAAGAAGAAGAAGAAGAAGAAGAAGAAGAGGAAGAAGAAGAAGAAGAAGGAGAACTAGAAGAAGAACACGAAGCTGAAGTAGTAGAAGGCGAAGAAGCAGGAGGAGAAGAAGAAGAAGAAGAAGAAGAAGAAGAAGAAGAAAAACAAGAAGAAGAACACATATCAGAAGAAGTACGAGAAGAAGCAGAAGAAGAAGAAGTAGAAGAAGAAAAGAAGAAGAAGAAGAAGAATGAGAAGAAGAAGAAGAAGAAGAAGAAGAGGAAGAAATAGAAGAAGAAGAAGAAGAAGAAGAAGAAGAAGAAGAAGAAGAAGAAGAAGAAGAAGAGGAAGAAGAAGAAGGAGAACTAGAAGAAGAACACGAAGCTGAAGTAGTAGAAGGCGAAGAAGCAGGAGGAGAAGAAGAAGAAGAAAAAGAAGAAGAAGAAAAAGAAGAAGAAAAACAAGAAGAAGAACACGAATCAGAAGAAGTATAAGGAGAAGAAGCAGAATAAGAAGAAGAAGAAGAAAACAAGAAGAAGAAGAAGAAGAAGAAGAAGAAGAACACGAAGCTGAAGTTGAAGGAGAAGCAGAAGAAAATGAAGAAGAAGAAGAAGAAGAAGAAGAAGAAGAAGAAGAAGAAGAAGAAGAAGAGAATAAGAAATAGAAGATAAAGAGGACTAAAAGATGAAGAAAATGAAGAAGAAGGAGAAGAAGAAAAGAAAGAAAAGAAGAAGAAGAGGAAGAAGAAGAGGAAGCAGAGGAAGAGGAAAAAATGAAGATGAAGACTAAGAAGAAGACAAAGAAGATGAAGATGAAGATGAAGAAGAAGAAAGACATGACGAAGAAGAAAATGAAGATGACGAAGACGAAGATGAATACGTAGAAGATGACAAAGACAAAGAAGACCAAGAGGAAAAAGAAAGGAAGGAGAAGAACACGAAGATGAAAACGAACATGAACTTGAAAATGTAGATAAAGAATATGAAGAGAAAGAAAAAAAGAAGACGAAGGTGAAGAAGAAGATGAAGAATAAACCGAAAGAAGATGAACAAGTATAACACGAAGATGAAGATGAAGACAAAGAAGAATATGAAGCCGAAGAAGAACAAGAAGAATAAGAAGATGAATATAAAGAACAAGGAGAAGAGGAAGAAGATGATGAAAAAAGAAGAACACGAAGCTGAAGAAGTAGAAGGAGAAGAAGGAGAAGAAGTAGAAGAAGAAGATGAAGGAGAAGAAGAAGAAGAAAAAGAAGACAAAGACAAATGCGAACAAGAAGATGAAGGTGTCAAAGAAGAAGAAGAAAAAGAAGAACACGAAGATGAAGAAGTAGAAGGAGAAGAAGCAGAAGAAGATGAAGAAGAAGAACAAGAAGAAGAATAAGAAGAGGAAGTCGAAGAAAAAGAAGGAAAAAGAACAAGAAGAAAAACACGAGCTGAAGAATTAGAAGGAGAAGCAGAAGAAGACGAAGAAGAAGAAGAAGAAGAAGAAGAAGAAGAAGAACAATGAGAAGAAGAAGAAGAAGAAGAAGAAGAAGAAGAAGAAGAAGAAGAAGAAGAAGAAGAAGAAGAAGAGGAAGAAGAAGAAGATGAAGAAGTAGAAGAAGAAGAAGAAGTAGGGGAAGAAGAAGAAGAAGAAGTAGGGGAAGAAGTAGAAGAAGAAGAAGAAGAAGAAGAAGAAAAGAAGAAGAAGAAGAAGAAGAATAAGAAGAAGAAGAAGAAGAAGTAGAAGAAGAAGAAGAAGAAGAAGAAGAAGAAGAAGAACAAGAAGAAGAAGAAGAAGAAGAAAAAGAAGCTGAAGAAGTAGAAGGAGAAGAAGCAGAAGAAGAAGAAGAAGAAGACGAAGAAGAAGAGGAAGAAGAGGAATAAGAAGAAGAAGGAGAACTAGAAGAAGAACACGAAGCTGAAGTAGTAGAAGGCGAAGAAGCAGGAGAAGAAGTAGAAGAAGAAGAAGAAGAAGAAGAAGAAAAACAAGAAGAAGAACACGAATCAGAAGAAGTTGAAGGAGAACAAGCACAAGAAGAAGAAGAAGAAGAAGAAAAGAAGAAGAAGAATGAGAAGAATGAGAAGAAGAAGAAGAAGAAGAGGAAGAAGAAGACGAAGAAGAAGAAGAAAAAGAAGAAGAAGAAGAAGAAGAAGAGGAAGAAGAAGTAGGAGAACTAGAAGAAGAACACGAAGCTGAAGTAGTAGAAGGCGAAGAAGGAGGAGAAGAAGAAGAAGAAGAAGAAGAAGAAGAAAAACAAGAAGAAGAACACGAATCAGAAGAAGTAGAAGGAGAAAAAGCAGCAGTAGAAGAAGAAGAAGAAAAGAAGAAGAAGAATGAGAAGAAGAAGAAGAAGAAGAAGAAGTAGAGG
>NW_027211866.1:130000-132500 GCF_036971445.1 Narcine bancroftii | reverse complement strand
AGAGGAAGAAGAAGAAGAAGAAGAAGAGGAAGAAGAAGAAGAAGCTGATGTAGTAGAAGGCGAAGAAGCAGGAGGAGAAGAAGAAGAAGAAGAAGAAGAAGAAGAAGAAGAAAAACAAGAAGAAGAACACGTATCAGAAGAAGTAGGAGAAGAAGCAGAAGAAGAAAAAGTAGAAGAAGAAAAGAAGAAGAAGAAGAAGAAGAAGAATGAGAAGAAGAAGAAGAAGAAGAAGAAGAGGAAGAAATAGAAGAAGAAGAAGAAGAAGAAGAAGAGGAAGAAGAAGAAGAAGGAGAACTAGAAGAAGAACACGAAGCTGAAGTAGTAGAATGCGAAGAAGCAGGAGGAGAAGAAGAAGAAGAAAAAGAAGAAGAAGAAGAAGAAAAACAAGAAGAAGAACACGAATCAGAAGAAGTATAAGGAGAAGAAGCAGAATAAGAAGAAGAAGAAGAAGAAGAAAAGAAGAAGAAGAAGAAGAAGAAGAACACGAAGCTGAAGAAGTTGAAGGAGAAGCAGAAGAAGATGAATAAGAAGAAGAAAAAGAAGAGAAGAAGAAGAAGAAGAAGAAGAAGAAGAAGAAGAAGAAGAAGAAGAAGAGGAAGAAGAAGAAGAAGAAGGAGAACTAGAAGAAGAACACGAAGCTGAAGTAGTAGAAGGCGAAGAAGCAGGAGGAGAAGAAGAAGAAGAAGAAGAAGAAGAAGAAGAAGAAAAACAAGAAGAAGAACACATATCAGAAGAAGTACGAGAAGAAGCAGAAGAAGAAGAAGTAGAAGAAGAAAAGAAGAAGAAGAAGAAGAATGAGAAGAAGAAGAAGAAGAAGAAGAAGAGGAAGAAATAGAAGAAGAAGAAGAAGAAGAAGAAGAAGAAGAAGAAGAAGAAGAAGAAGAAGAAGAGGAAGAAGAAGAAGGAGAACTAGAAGAAGAACACGAAGCTGAAGTAGTAGAAGGCGAAGAAGCAGGAGGAGAAGAAGAAGAAGAAAAAGAAGAAGAAGAAAAAGAAGAAGAAAAACAAGAAGAAGAACACGAATCAGAAGAAGTATAAGGAGAAGAAGCAGAATAATAAGAAGAAGAAGAAAACAAGAAGAAGAAGAAGAAGAAGAAGAAGAAGAACACGAAGCTGAAGTTGAAGGAGAAGCAGAAGAAAATGAAGAAGAAGAAGAAGAAGAAGAAGAAGAAGAAGAAGAAGAAGAAGAAGAAGAGAATAAGAAATAGAAGATAAAGAGGACTAAAAGATGAAGAAAATGAAGAAGAAGGAGAAGAAGAAAAGAAAGAAAAGAAGAAGAAGAGGAAGAAGAAGAGGAAGCAGAGGAAGAGGAAAAAATGAAGATGAAGACTAAGAAGAAGACAAAGAAGATGAAGATGAAGATGAAGAAGAAGAAAGACATGACGAAGAAGAAAATGAAGATGACGAAGACGAAGATGAATACGTAGAAGATGACAAAGACAAAGAAGACCAAGAGGAAAAAGAAAGGAAGGAGAAGAACACGAAGATGAAAACGAACATGAACTTGAAAATGTAGATAAAGAATATGAAGAGAAAGAAAAAAAGAAGACGAAGGTGAAGAAGAAGATGAAGAATAAACCGAAAGAAGATGAACAAGTATAACACGAAGATGAAGATGAAGACAAAGAAGAATATGAAGCCGAAGAAGAAGAAGAAGAATAAGAAGATGAATATAAAGAACAAGGAGAAGAGGAAGAAGATGATGAAAAAAGAAGAACACGAAGCTGAAGAAGTAGAAGGAGAAGAAGGAGAAGAAGTAGAAGAAGAAGATGAAGGAGAAGAAGAAGAAGAAAAAGAAGACAAAGACAAATGCGAACAAGAAGATGAAGGTGTCAAAGAAGAAGAAGAAAAAGAAGAACACGAAGATGAAGAAGTAGAAGGAGAAGAAGCAGAAGAAGATGAAGAAGAAGAACAAGAAGAAGAATAAGAAGAGGAAGTCGAAGAAAAAGAAGGAAAAAGAACAAGAAGAAAAACACGAGCTGAAGAATTAGAAGGAGAAGCAGAAGAAGACGAAGAAGAAGAAGAAGAAGAAGAAGAAGAAGAAGAACAATGAGAAGAAGAAGAAGAAGAAGAAGAAGAAGAAGAAGAAGAAGAAGAAGAAGAAGAAGAAGAAGAAGAGGAAGAAGAAGAAGATGAAGAAGTAGAAGAAGAAGAAGAAGTAGGGGAAGAAGAAGAAGAAGAAGTAGGGGAAGAAGTAGAAGAAGAAGAAGAAGAAGAAGAAGAAAAGAAGAAGAAGAAGAAGAAGAATAAGAAGAAGAAGAAGAAGAAGTAGAAGAAGAAGAAGAAGAAGAAGAAGAAGAAGAAGAACAAGAAGAAGAAGAAGAAGAAGAAAAAGAAGCTGAAGAAGTAGAAGGAGAAGAAGCAGAAGAAGAAGAAGAAGAAGACGAAGAAGAAGAGGAAGAAGAGGAATAAGAAGAAGAAGGAGAACTAGAAGAAGAACACGAAGCTGAAGTAGTAGAAGGCGAAGAAGCAGGAGAAGAAGTAGAAGAAGAAGAAGAAG
>NW_027211866.1:60000-65000 GCF_036971445.1 Narcine bancroftii | reverse complement strand
AATGAGAAGAAGAAGAAGAAGAGGAAGAAGACGAAGAAGAAGAAGAAGAAGAAGTGGAAGAAGAAGAAGAAGAAGAAAAACAAGAAGAAGAACACGAATCAGAAGAAGTAGAAGGAGAAGAAGCAGAAGAAGAAGAAGAAGAAGAAGAAAAGAAGAAGAAGAATGAGAAGAAGAAGAAGAAGAAGAAGAGGAAGAAGACGAAGAAGAAGAAGAAGAAGAAGAAGAGGAAGAAGAAGAAGAAGAAGAAGAAGAAGAGGAAGAAGAAGAAGGAGAACTAGAAGAAGAACACGAAGCTGAAGTAGTAGAAGGCGAAGAAGCAGGAGGAGAAGAAGAAGAAGAAGAAGAAGAAGAAGAAGAAGAAAAACAAGAAGAAGAACACGAATCAGAAGAAGTAGAAGGAGAAAAAGCAGAAGAAGTAGAAGAAGAAGAAGAAAAGAAGAAGAAGAATGAGAAGAAGAAGAAGAAGAGGAATAAGAAGAAGAAGAAGGAGAACTAGAAGAAGAACACGAAGCTGATGTAGTAGAAGGCGAAGAAGCAGGAGGAGAAGAAGAAAAAGAAGAGAAGAAGAAGAAGAAGAAGTAGAGGAAGAAGATGAAGGAGAAGAAGATGGAAGAACACACAGACGAAGATGAAGAAGGATAAGTACAAGTAGCGAAAAAGGAGAAGACGAAGAAAAAGAATGAAAAAGAAGATGAAGTTGAAGAAGAAAACGAAGCTGAAGAAGTAGAAGGAGAAGAAGCAGAAGAAGATGAAGTAGAAGAAGAAGAAGAAGAAGAGGAAGTCGAAGAAGAAGAAGAAGTAGAGGAAGAAGAAGGAGAAAAAGAAGAATAAGAACACGAAGCTAAAGAAGTAGAAGGAAAAGAAGCAGGAGAAGAAGAAGATGAAGAAGAAGAAGAAGAAGAAAAAGAAGCTGAAGAAGTAGAAGGAGAAGAAGCAGAAGAAAATGAAGAAGAAGAAGAAGAAGAAGAAGAAGAAGCTGAAGAAGTAGAAGGGGAAGAAGCAGAAGAAGATGAAGAAGAAGAAGAAGAAGAAGAAGAGGAAGTCGAAGAAGAAGAAGAAGTAGAGGAAGAAGAAGGAGAAAAAGAAGAATAAGAACACGAAGCTGAAGAAGTAGAAGGAAAAGAAGCAGGAGAAGAAGAAGATGAAGAAGAAGAAGAAGAAGAAGAAAAAGAAGCTGAAGAAGTAGAAGGAGAAGAAGCAGAAGAAGATGAAGAAGAAGAAGAAGAAGAAGAAGAAGAAAAAGAAGAAGAAGAAGAGGAAGTCGAAGAAGAAGAAAAAGTAGAGGAAGAAGAAGGAGAAAAAGAAGAATAAGAACACGAAGCTGAAGAAGTAGAAGGAAAAGAAGCAGGAGAAGAAGAAGATGAAGAAGAAGAAGAAGTAAAAGAAGCTGAAGAAGTAGAAGGAGAAGAAGCAGAAGAAGATGAAGAAGAAGAAGAAGAAGAAGAAGAAGAAGAAGAAGAAGAAGAAGAAGAAGAAGATGAAGAAGTAGAAGAAGAAGAAGAAGGAGAAAAAGAAGTTTAAGAACACGAAGCTGAAGAAGTAGAAGGAGAAGAAGCAGGAGAAGAAGAAGAAGAAGAAGAAAAACCAGAAGAAGAAGAACACGAATCTGGAAGTAGAAGGAGAAGAAGCAGAAGAAGAAGAAGAAGAAGAAGAAAAAGAAGAAGAAGAAGCAGAAGAATAAGAAGAAGAAGAAGAAGAAGAACAAGAAGAAGAAGAAGAAGAAGAAGAAGAAGAAGAAGAAGAAGAAGAAGAAGAAGAAGAAGAAGAAGCTGAAGAAGTAGAAGTCGAAGAAGCAGGAGAAGAAGAAGAAGAGAAGAAGAAGAAGAAGAAGAAGAAGAAGAAGAAGAAGAAGAAGAGGAAGAAGAGGAATAAGAAGACGAAGGAGAACTAGAAGAAGAACACGAAGCTGAAGTAGTAGAAGTCGAAGAAGCAGGAGAAGAAGAAGAAGAGAAGAAGAAGAAAAGAAGAAGAAGAATGAGAAGAAGAAGAAGAAGAAGAAGAAGAGGAAGAAGACGAAGAAGAAGAAGAAGAAGAAGGAGAGGAAGAAGAAGAAGAAGAAGAAGAAAAACAAGAAGAAGAACACGAATCAGAAGAAGTAGAAGGAGAAGAAGACGAAGAAGAAGAAGAAGAAGAAGAAGAAAAGAAGAAGAAGAATGAGAAGAAGAAGAAGAAGAAGAAGAAGAGGAAGAAGAAGAAGAAGAAGAAGAAGAACACGAAGCTGAAGAAGTAGAAGGAGAAGAAGCAGGAGAAGAAGAAGATGAAGAAGAAGAAGAAGAAGAAGAAGAAAAACCAGAAGAAGAAGAACACGAATCTGGAAGTAGAAGGAGAAGAAGCAGAAGAAGAAGAAGAAGAAGAAGAAGAAAAAGAAGAAGAAGAAGCAGAAGAATAAGAAGAAGAAGAAGAAGAAGAACAAGAAGAAGAAGAAGAAGAAGAACAAGAAGAAGAAGAAGAACACGAAGCTGAAGTAGTAGAAGTCGAAGAAGCAGGAGAAGAAGAAGAAGAGAAGAAGAAGAAGAAGAAGAAGAAGAAGAAGAAGAGGAAGAAGAGGAATAAGAAGACGAAGGAGAACTAGAAGAAGAACACGAAGCTGAAGTAGTAGAAGGCGAAGAAGCAGGAGAAGAAGAAGAAGAAGAAAAGAAGAAGAAGAATGAGAAGAAGAAGAAGTAGAAGGAGAAGAAGCAGAAGAAGATGAAGAAGAAGAAGAAGAAGAAGAAGAAGAAGAAGAAGAAGAAGCTGAAGAAGTAGAAGGGGAAGAAGCAGGAGAAGAAGAAGAAGAAGAAGAAGAAGAAGAAGAAGAGGAAGTCGAAGAAGAAGAAGAAGTAGAGGAAGAAGAAGAAGAAAAAGAAGAATAAGAACACGAAGCTGAAGAAGTAGAAGGAAAAGAAGCAGGAGAAGAAGAAGATGAAGAAGAAGAAGAAGAAGAAGAAAAAGAAGCTGAAGAAGTAGAAGGAGAAGAAGCAGAAGAAGATGAAGAAGAAGAAGAAGAAGAAGAAGAAGAGGAAGTCGAAGAAGAAGAAAAAGTAGAGGAAGAAGAAGGAGAAAAAGAAGAATAAGAACACGAAGCTGAAGAAGTAGAAGGAAAAGAAGCAGGAGAAGAAGAAAATGAAGAAGAAGAAGAAGTAAAAGAAGCTGAAGAAGTAGAAGGAGAAGAAGCAGAAGAAGATGAAGAAGAAGAAGAAGAAGAAGAAGAAGAAGAAGAAGAAGAAGATGAAGAAGTAGAAGAAGAAGAAGAAGGAGAAAAAGAAGCTGAAGAAGTAGAAGGAGAAGAAGCAGAAGAAGATGAAGAAGAAGAAGAAGAAGAAGAAGAAGCTGAAGAAGTAGAAGGGGAAGAAGCAGAAGAAGATGAAGAAGAAGAAGAAGAAGAAGAAGAGGAAGTCGAAGAAGAAGAAGAAGTAGAGGAAGAAGAAGGAGAAAAAGAAGAATAAGAACACGAAGCTGAAGAAGTAGAAGGAAAAGAAGCAGGAGAAGAAGAAGATGAAGAAGAAGAAGAAGAAGAAGAAAAAGAAGCTGAAGAAGTAGAAGGAGAAGAAGCAGAAGAAGATGAAGAAGAAGAAGAAGAAGAAGAAGAAGAAGAAGAAGAAGAAGAGGAAGTCGAAGAAGAAGAAAAAGTAGAGGAAGAAGAAGGAGAAAAAGAAGAATAAGAACACGAAGATGAAGAAGTAGAAGGAAAAGAAGCAGGAGAAGAAGAAGATGAAGAAGAAGAAGTAAAAGAAGCTGAAGAAGTAGAAGGAGAAGAAGCAGAAGAAGATGAAGAAGAAGAAGAAGAAGAAGAAGAAGAAGATGAAGAAGTAGAAGAAGAAGAAGAAGGAGAAAAAGAAGATTAAGAACACGAAGCTGAAGAAGTAGAAGGAGAAGAAGCAGGAGAAGAAGAAGATGAAGAAGAAGAAGAAGAAGAAGAAGAAAAACCAGAAGAAGAAGAACACGAATCTGGAAGTAGAAGGAGAAGAAGCAGAAGAAGAAGAAGAAGAAGAAGAAAAAGAAGAAGAAGAAGCAGAAGAAGAAGAAGAAGAAGAAGAAGAACAAGAATAAGAAGAAGAAGAAGAAGAAGAAGAAGAAGAAGAAGAAGAAGAAGAAGAAGAAGCTGAAGAAGTAGAAGTCGAAGAAGCAGGAGAAGAAGAAGAAGAGAAGAAGAAGAAGAAGAAGAAGAAGAAGAAGAAGAAGAAGAAGAAGAAGAGGAAGAAGAGGAATAAGAAGACGAAGGAGAACTAGAAGAAGAACACGAAGCTGAAGTAGTAGAAGGCGAAGAAGCAGGAGAAGAAGAAGAAGAAGAAGAAAAGAAGAAGAAGAATGAGAAAAAGAAGCTGAAGAAGTAGAAGGAGAAGAAGCAGAAGAAGATGAAAAAGAAGAAGAAGAAGAAGAAGAAGAAGAAGAAGAAGAAGAAGAAGAAGCTGAAGAAGTAGAAGGGGAAGAAGCAGAAGAAGATGAAGAAGAAGAAGAAGAAGAAGAAGAAGAGGAAGTCGAAGAAGAAGAAGAAGTAGAGGAAGAAGAAGGAGAAAAAGAAGAATAAGAACACGAAGCTGAAGAAGTAGAAGGAAAAGAAGCAGGAGAAGAAGAAGATGAAGAAGAAGAAGAAGAAGAAGAAAAAGAAGCTGAAGAAGTAGAAGGAGAAGAAGCAGAAGAAGATGAAGAAGAAGAAGAAGAAGAAGAAGAAGAAGAAGAAGAAGAAGCTGAAGAAGTAGAAGGGGAAGAAGCAGAAGAAGATGAAGAAGAAGAAGAAGAAGAAGAAGAAGAGGAAGTCGAAGAAGAAGAAGAAGTAGAGGAAGAAGAAGGAGAAAAAGAAGAATAAGAACACGAAGCTGAAGAAGTAGAAGGAAAAGAAGCAGGAGAAGAAGAAGATGAAGAAGAAGAAGAAGAAGAAGAAAAAGAAGCTGAAGAAGTAGAAGGAGAAGAAGCAGAAGAAGATGAAGAAGAAGAAGAAGAAGAAGAAGAAGAAGAAGAAGAAGAAGAGGAAGTCGAAGAAGAAGAATAAGTAGAGGAAGAAGAAGGAGAAAAAGAAGAAT
>NW_027211866.1:45000-47500 GCF_036971445.1 Narcine bancroftii | reverse complement strand
AGCAGAAGAAGATGAAGAAGAAGCAGAAGAAGATGAAGAAGAAGAAGAAGAAGAAGAAGTCGAAGAAGAAGAAGAAGTAGAGGAAGAAGAAGAAGGAGAAAAAGAAGAATAAGAACACGAAGCTGAAGAAGTAGGAAAAGAAGCAGGAGAAGAAGAAGATGAAGAAGAAGAAGAAGAAGAAGAAAAAGAAGCTGAAGAAGTAGAAGGAGAAGAAGCAGAAGAAGATGAAGAAGAAGAAGAAGAAGAAGAAGAGGAAGTCGAAGAAGAAGAAAAAGTAGAGGAAGAAGAAGGAGAAAAAGAAGAATAAGAACACGAAGCTGAAGAAGTAGAAGGAAAAGAAGCAGGAGAAGAAGAAGATGAAGAAGAAGAAGAAGTAAAAGAAGCTGAAGAAGTATAAGGAGAAGAAGCAGAAGAAGATGAAGAAGAAGAAGAAGAAGAAGAAGAAGAAGAAGAAGATGAAGAAGTAGAAGAAGAAGAAGAAGGAGAAAAAGAAGAATAAGAACACGAAGCTGAAGAAGTAGAAGGAGAAGAAGCAGGAGAAGAAGAAGATGAAGAAGAAGAAGAAGAAGAAGAAGAAAAACCAGAAGAAGAAGAACACGAATCTGGAAGTAGAAGGAGAAGAAGCAGAAGAAGAAGAAGAAGAAGAAGAAAAAGAAGAAGAAGAAGCAGAAGAAGAAGAAGATATAAGAGAATAAGAAATAGAAGAAGATGAAGAGGACTAAAAGATGAAGAAAATGAAGAAGAAGGAGTAGAAGAAAAGAATAAGAAGAAGAAGAGGTAGCAGAGGAAGAGGATAAAATGAAGATGAAGACAAAGAAGTAGACAAAGAAGACGAAGATGAAGACGAAGAAGATGAAGAAGAAGAAAGACATGACGAAGAAGAAAATGAAGATGACGAAGACGAAGATGAATACATAGAAGATGACAAAGACAAAGAAGACCAAGATGAAAAAGAAAGGAAGGAGAAAAACACGAAGATGAAAACGAAGATGAACTTGAAAATGTAGATAAAGAATATGAAGACAAAGAAAAAAAGAATACGAAGGTGAAGAAGATGAAGAAGAAACCAAAAGAAGAAGATAAACAAGTATAACACGAAGATGAAGACGAAGACAAAGAAGAATATGAAGCCGAAGAAGAAGAAGAAGAATATAAAGAATAAGAAGGGGAAGAGGAAGAAGATTATGAAAAAAAGAAGAACACGAAGCTGAAGAAGTAGAAGGAGAAGAAGAAGAAGTAGAAGATGAAGGAGAAGAAGAAGAAGAAACAGAAGGCAAAGACAAATGCGAACAAAAAGATGAAGGTGTCAAAGAAGAAGAAGAAGAAAAAGAAGAAGAACAAGAAGGAGAAGAACAAGAATGAGAAGAATATGTAGGAGAAGAAGAATAAGAAGGAATCGAAGAGGAAGAGGAAGAGGAAGGAGAAGAAGAAGAAGAAGAAGAAGAAGCAGAAGAAGAAGAAGAAGAAGAAGATGATGAAAAACAAGAAGAAGAACACGAATCTGAAGAAGTAGAAGGAGAAGAAGCAGAAGAAGAAGAAGAAGAAGAAGAAGAAGAAGAACACGAAGCTGAAGAAGTTGAAGGAGAAGCAGAAGATGAAGAAGAAGAAGAAGAAAAAGAAGAGGAAGAAGAAGAGGAAGAAGAAGAAGAAGAAGATGAAGAAGTAGAAGAAGAAGAAGAAGAAGAAGAAGAAGAAGAAGAAGAAGAAGAAGAAGAAGAAGAAGAAGAAGAAGTGGAATAAGAAGAAGAAGAAGAAGGAGAACTAGAAGAAGAACACGAAGCTGAAGTAGTAGAAGGCGAAGAAGCAGGAGAAGAATAAGAAGAAGAAGAAGAAAAACAAGAAGGAGAAGAAGAACACGAATCAGAAGAAGTAGAAGGTGAAGAAGCAGAAGAAGAAGAAGAAGAAGAAGAAGAAAAGAAGAAGAAGAAGAAGAATGAGAAGAAGAAGAAGAAGAAGTAGAAGAAGAAGAAGAAATAGAAGAAGAAGAAGAAGAAGAAGAAGAGGAAGAAGAAAAAGGAGAACTAGAAGAAGAACACGAAGCTGAAGTAGTAGAAGGCGAAGAAGCAGGAGAGGAAGAAGAAGAAGAAGAAGAAGAAGAAGAAGAAAACAAAAAGAAGAAGTACACGAATCAAAAGAAGTAGAAGGAGAAGAAGCAGAAGAAGTAGAAAAAAAAAGAAGAAGAAGAAGAAGAAGAAGAACACGAAGCTGAAGAAGTTGAAGGAGAAGCAGAAGAAGATGAAGAAGAAGAAGAAAAAGAAGAAGAAGAAGAAGTAGAGGAAGAAGATGAAGGAGAATAAGATGGAAGAACACACAGACGAAGACGAAGATGGAGAAGTACAAGTAGCGAAAAAGGAGAAGACGAAGAAAAAGAAGGAAAAAGAAGATGAAGTTGAAGAAGAAAACGAAGCTGAAGAAGTAGAAGGAGAAGAAGCAGAAGAAGTTGAAGAAGAAGAAGAGGAAGAAGAAGAAGGAGAACTAGAAGAAGAACACGAAGCTGAAG
>NW_027211866.1:0-40000 GCF_036971445.1 Narcine bancroftii | reverse complement strand
AAGAAGAAGAAGAAGAAGAAAAAGAAGAAGAAGAAAAACAAGAAGAAGAAGAACACGAAACAGAAGAAGTAGAAGGAGAAGAAGCAGAAGAAGAAGAAGTAAAAAAGAAGAAGAAGAAGAAGAAGAAGAAGAACACGAAGCTGAAGAAGTTGAAAGAGAAGCAGAAGAAGATGAAGAAGAAGAAGAAGAAGAAGAAGAAGAAGAAGAAGTAGAGGATGAAGATGAAGGAGAAGAAGATGGAAGAACACACAGACGAAGATGAAGAAGGAGAAGTACAAGTAGCGAAAAAGGAGAAGATGAAGAAAAAGAAGGAAAAAGAAGATGAAGTTGAAGAAGAAAACGAAGCTGAAGAAGTAGAAGGAGAAGAAGCAGAAGAAGATGAAGAAGAAGAAGAAGAAGAAGAAGAAGACGACGAAGAAGATGAAAAAGTAGAAGAAGAAGAGGAAGTCGAAGAAAAAGAAGGAAAAAGAAGAAGAAGAAGAACACGAAGCTGAAGAAGTTGAAGGAGAAGCAGAAGAAGATGAAGAAGAAGAAGAAGAAGAAGAAGACGACGAAGAAGATGAAAAAGTAGAAGAAGAAGAAGAAGAAGTAGAGGAAGAAGAAGGAGAAAAAGAAGAATAAGAACACGAAGCTGAAGAAGTAGAAGGAGAAGAAGCAGGAGACAAGAAGATGAAGAAGATGAAGAAGAAGAAGGAAAACAAGAAGAAGAAGAACACGAATCTGAAGAAGTAGAAGGAGAAGAAGCAGAAAAAGTAGAAGAAGATCAAGAAGAAGAAGAAGAAGAAGAAAAAGAAGCTGAAGAAGTAGAAGGAGAAGAAGCAGAAGAAGATGAAGAAGAAGAAGAAGAAGAAGAAGTCGAAGAAGAAGAAGAAGTAGAGGAAGAAGAAGAAGGAGAAAAAGAAGAATAAGAACACGAAGCTGAAGAAGTAGAAGGAGAAGAAGCAGGAGAAGAAGAAGATGAAGAAGAAGAAGAAGAAGAAGAAAAAGAAGCTGAAGAAGTAGAAGGAGAAGAAGCAGAAGAAGATGAAGAAGAAGAAGAAGAAGATGAAGAAGAAGAAGAAGAAGAGGAAGTCGAAGAAGAAGAAGAAGTAGAGGAAGAAGAAGAAGGAGAAAAAGAAGAATAAGAACACGAAGCTGAAAAAGTAGAAGGAGAAGAAGCAGGAGAAGAAGAAGATGAAGAAGAAGAAGTAGAAGAATAAGAAAAAGAAGCTGAAGAAGTAGAAGGAGAAGAAGCAGAAGAAGATGAAGAAGAAGAAGAAGAAGAAGATGAAGAAGTAGAAGAAGAAGAGGAAGTCGAAGAAGAAGAAGAAGTAGAGGAAGAAGAAGAAGGAGAAAAAGAAAAATAAGAACATGAAGCTGAAGAAGTAGAAGGAGAAGAAGCAGGAGAAGAAGAAGATGAAGAAGAAGAAGAAGAAGAAGAAGAAGAAAAAAAACAAGAAGAAGAAGAAGAACATGAATCTGGAAGTAGAAGGAGAAGAAGCAGAAGAAGAAAAAGAAGAGGATATAAGAGAATAAGAAATAGAAGAAGATGAAGAGGACTAAAAGATGAAGAAAATGAAGAAGAAGGAGTAGAAGAAAAGAAGAAGAAGAAGAAGAACACGAAGATGAAGATGTAGTACTAGAAGAAGAAGAAGAAGAAAGAGAAGAAGAACAAGAAGGAGAAGAACAAGAATGAGAAGAATATGTAGGAGAAGAAGAATAAGAAGAAATCGAAGAAGAAGAGGAAGGAGAAGAAGAAGAAGAAGAAGAAGAAGAAGAAGAAGAAGAAGAAGATGATGATGAAAAACAAAAAGAAGAAGAACACGAATCTGAAGAAGTAGAAGGAGAAGAAGCAGAAGAAGAAGAAGAAGAAGAAGAAGAAAGAGATCAGCTATGTGGGCCCGTATACATCCTTTACCCGTCCATCAGGATGATGTCCGCTTGGTCGTACGTACATGCCCAGAATGTCAGCTTGTGAAGTTCCATACCGTTCCACCTGGTCCGCATGGCCAAATAAAACTGGGTGCTCACTCAGCTGTGGTCTGGCAAATTGATTACATAGGCCCCATGCTAGACTGCATGGGTAAACATTACGTCCTAGTAATGGTTGACACCTTTTCGGGCCTGGTTTTTGCCTTTCCCACCAAGACGACTGACCAAGCAAGCACTATCCAAGGAATCCATTTGATTTCTCGTTATGATGTTCCAGAGGAGATTCACTCTGATAATGGCTCACACTTCTCTGGGAAAGCAATCTGTGATTGGGCAAATGACAAAGGTATCTTATGGGTTCACCATATTCCTTATTTCCCGCAGGCTGCCGGGTTAGTTGAATGAATTAACGGCTTACTGAAATAACAAATTCGTTTGTTAATATCACTGGGGACCCAGAAAGGGTGGTGCCATGTGCTACTGCAGGCAGTCGACAATTTGAATCATCGCCCTTTAAAAGGAGTTACACCTTTCCACCTACTTCTTCACGCTCCCGAATTACAGCCTATTCCAGAGGAAAAACAGTCATTGCCCCCCATTCCCGAACTAGAGAATGTTGGACAAAAGGTATGGGTGGCACCACCAGGTAGTGGCCCTCCTGTAAAAGGGGAAATAGTGACACCTGCCCAGGGTAACACTCGGTGGGTAGCTATTGAGGGACAGGATGATTTAGTCTGTTTAAACACTGAACGCTTACGGTATCGTGAGTGACATGTGTCAGGCTTCTTTGTTCCAGGTTCTCCATTATACACTCCTGGTGATCTGGCTTAACAGCTGCTTTGATGCCAGCAATTGGATTTGTAATGTCGAGGACGTTCCGAGGGAGTTCCCCGTGGGAAACATGGTCCGATGCATTAAACCAAGGAAGTCCTCGGTCAACCGCCTCAAGTGCAGCTTATATGTTATTCTTCAGCATGTTTCAAAATCTGTTCATGAGCTCCAGTATCTGGGTATTGTGGCCAACAAGGATAATTTGAGCCTTGGTTGAAATCCTTTCTCATGGCTAACTGCTACATTTGGGGGAGTGGGCCACACTATCCTCCGTTGGTTGCTCGCGTCATTGCTTATCTTTGTAATTGTTGTTTTGATTTCTCTTTTTTCGCTCTCTCTGTACTCAAATACTGGTTAGGCCTCGCAAATGACAGATTGTGACCAAGGGGTGGAATGTAATGGAGGATTAAAACTATGTGCCCAGATGCTTTTTGCTTATGTGGAACTGACGACACTGGGTCCACACGCAGGTTACCTTACTTTCAGAACTAGCAGATGTAATTAAACTCAGCCATGGGGATTTATCTGAAGATACACTTTGAAATGGAATTCCACTGTGAGGCCCATGGAAAGCAGTTATCAAATGCAACACTCTGAAATTGACGAATTGGTCACAACCTGTCTTGCTCGAGAAGTTTTAATAAGTCTTTGTATCTAAGAGATAAACCAGGAAATCATAACAACCTGGTTCTATAATAATTAATCTTCTAAATTGTAGAATAGTATGTTCAGTTTTGATTTTGACTGACAAATGTGTTAGAAGGAGTAGGCACATGATTAATTGTTTTTGGGGTATATAAGCCTGTGGTCCTGCTGCTGAAGTTTAGACTCTCCGAGGGGTGGGAACACCCCTTGTCAAGAAGGAAGAACAGCCAGAGTCCGAGCAACATCCCGGTCAGTCATTGCCTCGCTTCAGCAGTTGGGACCAGTCCAAGCGTTGATAAGTATAGTTGGGAAAGGCTTGCATATTGTAGTGTGAAATCAGCTTTTGAATTTGTAATAAATATTTGTATAAACTGAACTGCTCTCGGTGTGTGTGTCTATTTTCTTTCAGTAACTCAAACACTGTGACCAATCTTAAACGAACAAAACGAGAGGTATAAGTTTACCCAAAACAACAACAAAAATGAAAGTGGAGCTACTCAAGATTAAGGGTGACAGCAAGTACCTGGAGGCAGAGGAGTTTGAGGATGTCCTCAATCAGTGGTTCTCAACCTTTTTATTTCTACTCACATAACACTTTAAGTACTCCATATGCCATAAGGGCTATGTGATTATAAAAGGACTGCTTAAGATGGTACGTGAGTAGGAAGGGAACGTTGAGCATCACTGCAAAAGACCAAATTATTACTGAAATATTTTACTAAAGCGAAATTGTCATTGGTCCATTTCCTTTGGCATAATACAACTATGCATATAATGAATCATTTAGGGTCGATTAAATCAGTAATTTTTATTTAGAGAAACATAAATCCTTAGTCAATCCCTTACCTGTCACAAAACACTTATGGCATTGGGGATACTTAAATTGGTATGTGAGTGGAAAGGGACAGGTTGTGAACAACTGCCTAAATGAATACTTTGCATCGCAATTCACTAGAAAAAAGGACCATGATCATGCTGCAGCCTCAAGTGAATGTGGAGTTTAAAGAAGAAGAGTAAAAACATCAGGATTGATACATCCCTGTGGTTGGCTCTGATATTTACCAGGGTGCAGTAGAAACTGGGAGAAGAAATTGGTTGGGCTTTACATTTTTTTTTGGCATTAGCTCAAGTGCCAAAAGATTGAAAAATGGGAAATTGATATAAACAGCAATGGGGAGAAATCTGGGAATTATAGCTACTTTAGAACCAATGTGTCCATTGTTATCTAGATGCACACAGCATTCAGTACGTAAGGAGAGAGCTCTCAAAATCTCTTGAGATATTGCAGAACCTCCACGGTCTTAGACTTGGCATATCCACATCAACACTGCCATGCAAACCTATGATTCAAATCTTTTTTTTACTTGACGAAATGGATATCATCATTTCCCATTGTAATTTACAGCACATTATATTAAATTTATTTCCATGTCCTGCACAAAGTAATTAAAATATTGATAAAATTCAAAACTCTAAATTTCTTAAAATGTTGGATCTGCTGATTTGGGCACATGTCGATAACAGAAAGGTAAATGGATGTTTTCACATATGAGGCACAATTTGTCTTACCGAATGTTATGTGCTATATTTTAGTGTATGAAATTCCCAACCGATGTTCCAAAGGATGATAAATCCTGTAATTGATGGTTTTAAACATGCAGGTGTTTATATTAATGACTTGGTCGCAATAAGTGACACATGGAAAGAGCTTTGCATGGAATTAGAGAAATTGATTGCAAGATTAATTCTAACAAACCTAACTGCCAATTTATCTAAACATGAATTTTGACATTATGACGAGCTCAGAAGACCCCAAATCACAGCAGCAATAGATATTCGAAAACAAATAATTATTAGACACAATTTTCTTTTAATTATCTATAAACATTAAAACAGAATCACACTTTAATTATCACTATTAAATTAACTAACCGAACTTAATTACCTTCACATATTAAGTGCAAGTTTATGTAATGTGTGTGAAAGTTCTTTGCTTCACAGTCAAATCTCATTTATCATTCCTTCATGTTTATTGTTTGCAGGCAATTTGTGTACTGTGCACAGAATTTAACATTTATGAATTTCACCATGTTTTGGTGCCTGGAATGTAAATGGTTATCACTCGGGACAGTTCTTGCAGATTTCAGAGAGAGAATTGATTGTTGCTGGACACCTACAACTGATTTCTTGCAACCAGCCATTTCAATGTTTTGCCAAAGAAACTTGTCCGATCAATATTATCCAGGCGAGGACATCTTTCACAAAGGTCACCACATAGTTCCTTTTTGTTTCTCTTATTTCAAGTGAATCATTATGCAGCCAGTCCTCTTCTCTTACATGAACCACAAGGTCTTTGACCAGGCCGAACTAAGCAGTCACAAACAGTGTTCAAAATGGGTGACTTTTTGCAACTGGTCTTTGAAATTACAAACATAATTCAATAAATTTAAATTCACATCCTCATTAACCTATTGTTATTTCAACAAAGTTAAATTTCCTCTAACGTAACGTCCAAACACAATCTCAAAAGTACTGAAGCTTTTTTTTTTCTGTGCAGATCCTCTTATGGTAAACAATAGCAAATGAATACCCTCTTCTGAATCATTCTCATTATCACAATAGGTCATCATCATTGTCTTGAATGTCGAATGAAATTTCTCCTGGGCTCATTGAATCTAAGGATGATATTCAGATGATGTAATTTGTTTAACTCCCAATTTATTAAAAATTTGTTGGAAAAGTCCTGACATAAAATTACTTCCTTGATGTGATTGAATATCCCTAGGCAATCCCCCTAATAATAAAAAAAAATTCACAAAAGCTTTTAATGAATTTAGCTTTTATGTTCCTAAGTGGAATAGCTTCTGGAAACTAGGAAGATGCACAAATAAGACATAGCAAGTACTAATTTCCAGCTTTTGTCTTAGTCAACAGAGCAAAAGAAATCTTCAATAACTCTAGAAAAGGTTCTCCACAAACAAGTATTGCTGCTTTCTTCAGCCCTTCATTAGGATTAACCACAATCTGCCAAATGTGTTACATCCTGATAAATGTCAAAATTCACCTCATTAAGCACAGTGAATAAAAATGCTTTGATATTCTTATCTATGGTCTTCTTCATTACACAATGACCACTGAAGTTGTGGTATGGGCTAATTTTAAAATGTCACTGCTTCCTGGTTTAGGAAATAAAACCTGAACTTGCCCATTATTCATCAGCAGAAATATCCCTGGGTATCATCTTTCTCATAGGCACACCACCTTGAAGATAATATCCAACTTGCACTATCTCAATTTCCTCCTCAGATTAAACATTATTTCTAACCTCAACAACATCAATATATCTTTTCTGTTTTTCCTATCAATTGCCGTCCTGATAAAGTAAAATCCTTACTTTCAGGTTCCACATCAGTATCCTGGCCAACAGGAAGATGTCATGTCAATGTAACACATGCAAAAACAGTTCGACTTTATCAATATTTTTACCTTCCATTTCAAGTTATTTTGACATTGTCCAAGTCACTGCACAGGTCTGATAGTTTTCAGAGTCTGTTTTTATCTCAACAATAAATTGTTTTTCTGTCAATTTCGCCACAGGATCTACTTGACCTTGTGACATTTGATTCTTTGCCAAAATCAATGAAACTCCATCTATTATTGCACTCTATCGAATCCCTGTAGTAAACAAACATAAATTATATCTGACTTCAACAATGTCCTATGCAATGTGCATCTCCTTTTCACTTCCAATATCAAGGATTAAACTTATTTTAGCCTCGTGACAGCGCTGTCCCAATATCTTGAAGTATGTTTACTGGCACTTGTGGTGCCCCTTCCTTTACTAAAACCAAACCCTTTGACACAAAGTATTTGAAGCCATTCTTAATGTTTTCAGCAGATTTGAAACATTTTGTCTCTTAGTGTCTGATCTCATGCTGCCTTTCCCTTTTTCTTCAGCTGAAACCATTTGCAATCACGTGACCAGAATTTTGCTAATAATTATCTTTACATCCTGATATATTTTCATTTTTACTGCGATGAACCACATTAAGCTTTTGCAAAATTTTATTGGGTCAAAATTAATATTTTTGGTCAAAGCAAACTCATTGGGAATTTATCAGATTCTTGCCAAGTTCTTATTTATCTTTAATCTAGGAATAATGTTATAATATTAATAACATATCTTTTGATTTCTTCAACCAACATCAGTTCTGTTAATTTGTTGTAATCATTCTTTATTTCTTTGATGCGCACACACAGATTTTCCATAGGCAAAATTCATTCATTCTTGAATCAAATTTGATTCATTCTTTTTTTTTGTCTGTAAACTACAGGAACCAAATCGTAAGTTTTAATTATGGCATTATTTACTCTGCATAATTCCAATAGTTCTGCAGTAAGGGTTGAGTCAGCCTAATGTGCGTTCAAATTTAATTGCACATCCTCATATTAGGGACCACTGATTTCATGAACAGTGTAAATTTTAAGCTACCTATTAATAATGCTGAAAGTATTTATTAATTTCACTTACATCGAAAAGATGAACTCTACTCACCACTCTACTGACTATACATTTCTCAATTGCTCTAAAATGTAGGAATCTGTTTTGTCTCTAATCTGCATCGAAACTTCTCTATCTCTCATTTACTTGCGAATCACACCACATTGGTCTATCTGCATCCTGTAACTTCAATTTCATTCTATTTCCTCTGCCTCATATTTCTTGTGGTTCACTTTACATTTAACTCAATCTGTTTTTGCCTTTCTTTTTCCTCTGCTTAAATTTTTCAACTCATTCTCTGCAACACCAGCTGTTGCTTAATGGATTTACTATCAGGAATTTTCTCTTATTCCACCTCCTCAAACTTTCTGTATTTTTCTTATGTCTTTTTTTTATAACTTAATTTATCCTCATCTATCACTCCTTTTTTTCTTCAGCAATTCCAAACTGTTGAGTAATATTCACCAAATATTTTATGTTGCCTTCTTCCACTTGCCGGGAGACACTGGCTCAGAAAATATTTCAATACTCATTAATATTTTCACAAACAGGCACAGCCCTCAGACTTAGCTTGCAAAAAGTAATTTAAACACCAAATCGAAATTACGTAGATTACAAAACTCCAAATTCTCTGTTGCCTTCTGTAAATGATACAATATAAGTTCCCACTTTGGTTTAGCACCATTCAACACCAAATGTGGTTAAAAACTAATACCCATCGAGCTCATAATATTGTTACAAACAGCATTTTTGGAGCAGAAATATGCAATGAACCTGAGAGAGTTCAATGTTAACACACCAATTTTAAAAATCTTAAAATACAGCCTTAATTGCTGAACTATACATAACACTAAATCTATCCCCAACTATGTGCAGTTGTATCAGTGTGTGTGTGTGTGTGTGTGTGTGTGTGTGTGTGTGTGTGTGTGTGTGTATGTGTGTGTGTGTGTGTGTGTGTGTGTGTGTGTGTGTGTGTGTGTGTGTGTGTGTGTGTGTGTGTGTGTGATATATACTCAAATGATTACCATATAAACATAACCATTTATAGCACAACACATGCCAATTCAGCCTTTATAGTACTTGGTGAACAATTTTTCCCACCTAGTTCCATAATGCTCCATACCTCTCCTGTCCATATTTTTTCTTTTCTTTCTTTGACTTGGCTTCGCGGACGAAGATTAATGGAGGGGTAATACCTATCCAAAATTTCCCTGTATATTATCATCGATCTCACTTTTACCACCTCTGCCTGATGTACATTCCACACCCCCAACACCATCTACGTGAAGAAAGTCCCCATCATTTTCACTAAAACTTTCCCATTTTACTCTCAATCCATGGCGGCGGAGTCAATTGTATTATTTAAGAAAAGGTTGGACAGGTATATGGATGAGAAGAAGATGGAGGGTTATGGGCATTGTGCAGGGAGGTGGGACTAGAAAGGGGTGTTTGGTTCGGTGTGGACTAGAAGGGCCTAATGGCCTGTTTCCGTGCTGTAATTGTTATGTTATTATATGTTATGTTATTCTTTGAATCTCCCTCATTCACAATGGAAAATAAATATTGTGTCCAAATTTACTTTACCTGGAGACTTAATAACTTTGAATAGCTCTGTCAAATCAGACCTTAATTGTCTATGCAACAGTATTAAAGTCCCAGCCTGTACAACATTTCCCTGTAACTCAAAAAATGAAAATCCACAACATTCTTGTAACCCTCCTCTGCATTCTCTCTATTCTACTTCTATCCTTCCTGTAATTCAGCGACCAAACCTGCAGACACCATTGTAAATATGGCCTCAACCATGCATTATACAATTTGGACATAACGTCCAAACTCTTGTATCTAACACTATGACTTATGAAAGGTAGAATACCAATTCTTCTTCCCCACCCATAACTTTAGGAAATTGTGTACCATGACTATAAAATCCCTTTACTCTAATTCACTCCTTAGTTGTCTAACATTTAACGTGTATAGCCTGCTTTGATTCGTTCTACAAACACGCTGCACATCACATTTGTGAGTATTAAACTCCATATGTCATCTTGCAGGCCACACTTCTAACTGTTCTACACCACCTTGAAAGCTTTAATAATCATACTCACTGACCACAACACCTGAAACGTTTGTTTCATCTGCAAATTTACTAATCAAATTTGCCAACTTATCATCCAGATCATTAATATATATATATATATATATATATATATATATAACAAACAGCAGTGGACCCAGAACATATCATGAAGCACACAGCTAGTCACCGGCCCCCAATGTGACAAATAATTTTCCATCACTACACTCTGGCATCTCCCATTTAACCATTGTTAAATCCATTACACTACTTCATCATTTATATCTAACATTTTACCTTTCTTACTAATATCATATGGAGGACCTTATCAAAATCCTTATTAAAGCCAAAATAAACAACAAACACTGCCTTCTTGTCATCAATATTTTTGTAACGTCCTCGAAGAACTCTATACGATATGTCAAAGGTGATCTGTCATGTACAAAACCATGCTAACTACTTCGAAACAATCCTTTCCCTTTCAAAGAGTTGTATATACCATCTTTAAGAACACTTTCCATTAATTTACCCACCTCTATTAGGCCTTTAATTAACAAGTTTACTTTTGGTTCATTTTTTGAGGTGCGGAACAACATGAGCCATTATTCAGTCCTCTGGCTCATCCCCAATGTCCAGTGAAATTTCAAATATTTCTGTCAATGCTCCCAATATTTGTACACTAACCTCTCTCAGGGTTGTAGAGAATGTGTTGTCAGGACATGGAGATTTATCCACCTTGATATTTTTTTAATATAGCAAATATACCTCATTAATTCTTATATTATCCATGTCTTCCTTAAAACATTTGTTCACTTAATCATCCTCAATATTATTTTTCATTGTGAATAGTGGAATACAGCCAGGACAAATTCTAGAATTTTATTTCCAAGTTCAGTCTTTCAGATATAGTGTTGAAGTGTAGGTTTCTGAAAATTGATGTGCAAAATTAATGTCAAATTAATGGGTATACTGAGGTTGTGGGTGCTGCAGACTCATGTATTTTGCTTCCGTTGCCTTTGAAAAAATGTCCATTACCACAAAATGTAGTCACAACTCTGCCAGTCCTTACGTAGCCCCGACTCGATCTGGAGTGCCTGAACGATTCATACACATCCCTGTCACCAGTGTGTCCAAGTGACCTTTGCTCTTGCTCACTATCCAACTCAAACATTTTACTTAACAAAATTCTCGTGGGACAGGTGAATCAACCAAAAGAGCCCATACTTTAATAGAGCAAGGTTTTTGCTGAATTCCTCAAAAACTTCTGGACACAAGAGAAGATTTAAAAAGTTGCATTCTGTTCACCACTCAGCCTGGTTCACCCTTGGAAAATCACAATGTCTTTGCAAATGTATCAAATTTGGAACAGACTGTGACAAATTTCACTCGATTCTTCCAATGTGTGGAATTGTCTAAGTTAAATGCTGTCACCATTAATTTCATCCAATCTATACTGTGACCATTGCAGTTTTCTTTTCTGAAATGGTGCGTATAATACCAGTCTTCTTTGTATTTGCAGTATATTTATCCCTTATGAAAATGAACAGGCCAGATAGGTGACTGGATAAAAGGGATCTCATTTCCCTTAACTCTCTCTACTACATAGTTATTGATATGTAGTGAAGGGAGGTCATTTCTCATTCTCCAGAAATTGATGATCATCTCTTCCACCTTCTCCAAATTTAGACTCAGGTTTCAACTCTCATAACATTTCATGAGATTTTCCGCCTATTCACTGTAATGCAACACAACCTTGTTGCTAATGAGACAATCTAATGGTGTTTCATCGACCGACTTGATGCAGTTTTTGAAGCAGGATATGCTGATGTATCATTGTCATTAGCGTGAGACGGGGTGGACTGAGCACACCAACCTTGAGGTGGCAGAGACGGTACTCGAGTTTCTGCTACCAACTCGCAAAGACAAATGACATTCGTTTGAAGTTTAATCTGGAAATGTCTGGTACTCCTGTTGAGTCCTTAAATGGGAGAATTGTCAATTTTGTGGAAATAATAAACCATTTATACTTTCAGGTGGTTCATAAGGAATGTAACGAATACATGACAAACAGCATTGGACCCAGAACATGTAAAGAAGCACACAACTGTTGTATCCATGGACTTAGGTTGGATGTTGACAAGGTTCCACTTCAGAGGTTAATTAGGAATTTTAAACCTTTGGGTAATAATGTTAGTGGATGCGAGATACCAGGGAGGTGTGGTTTAAATTTATTTCTCGGATTTTACGCCGTCTACGATTGCAATACCTCAGGGATTAATTAGTACTGGGTCCACTGCTGTATATCATATTTATTAATTATCTGGATGATACTGTGGGAAATTGGATTAGCAATTATTCAGGTGATACCAAAATTGGTTATGTTTCTGACAGTGACAATGAGGAAGGTTTTCCAAGTTTGCAGTGGTATATATGCCAGGTAGAGAGTAGATAGCAGATGGAGTTTAATACTGATAAATTTGAGGTTGTTGTGCTTTTTTTTTAGAGCACTGAGTTTATATGAGTCTACCAAGAGTAAAGGCAAAGTTAGCAGGCAAAAGGAACTTTTCATTTCAAATTATATCGATGATCTATTTCGAATTACATTGGTGGTGTCTAGCAGGTATAAGTATCAGGGAGCAAATAAGGTACACGAAGAGTATATAAATGAAGGTAAAAGCACGTTCGGGCAGTGATCTGAAGGCAGTTCTGTGTACATAATGTAATCATGGAATAGACCTGATTCCTTCGTGAATTAGTTAGCGTGGCGCTGTGAAAATAAACGCTGTAACCTATGTGTAAAGACACATATTGGGAAAGTAATGATGCACATCAAACATGAGATTTAAATTAATGAAATCAGATGAAATGAAGTGCGGGATGATATTATATCTGTGAATGTTAGGCTTCTTCTGACTGCACTAACACTTGGCGTGATTCACTGTAAAACTTGGTCATGTTTAAAATATTATGCAACACCTGCATTATGTAACGACGATTAATTATAGGTTTGCTTTATACCACGCATTGGGATCAGAACATTGAGACTCATTATTCCCACAGGTAAGATTAATTATCCTATTAAAAAACGTTTGTCTTTCAAGTCGGCATTTCATTGTCCACAACAGACATTCCAACGATGACGAGACGTGTTGTGGGCTGACGAAAAATGCGAGATTCTTGGCATAAAATACTTGGCGTCATTCTCGAGATTGCGAAAATATACTATCCTGCTTTTGTTGTATTGGAGTTCCTACTATGTCAGAAGAGCGGCGTTTCTGTGGTGATTGAAATTTTATGAAGCACTTTTATTTCCATTACAATGATCGTACAACAATTTGAATAAAGATATCTAGATTTTCCTGGCATCTGGGTCGACTGATGGGTTCCCACGGTAGGAGGAGATAAAGAGAAAACTTAAATTTACTGTGATATTAAATTGATAGTTGATCCAGAAGAAAGGGGATATCTTTAGGTAATCAGAACTCTTTATTCCTCCACTGCCTTTGCTGCCCATTCGTTTCGTCTGGGTGAAAGATTACCTAATCTTACACAAGATTACTCTAGCTTGGCTTTTAAAACAATGTAACAAAATATTTAAATTATGCCATCTAATATTTTACTTAGGCTAATTCTACAAAAGGAAATATATCAGAGGTCAAATAATTTTATTTAATTCCGAAAGTTAAAAAAGAGTGCTAACAGAGATTAAGATGCACAGGCAAACCACACGAAATCTTTTGCCTGACAATTAATCTTATATCCTAATCCTGAGTTGTTTACAACAGAATTGAACTTAAAATTAGACATGATTCACCTTTTACCTTTGACATTCAGAACAAAGTTTAAAAAGTAAACCTAATTTAAAGCAGTAATATATATGATATACAACTGAGCTCCTAACTTCGCATCCTGTGGGAGCGCACTTTTCTCTCTGCTATGCAGAGAGTGACCAGTTAATCTATACTCTCTTTGCTGTGGGTCAGCAAATATTCTGTCCATGTCGTCACTCTATCCCCAGTACCATGCTCTCGGATATTGCCTGCTAATCTCCTATGTGGGAACTCATCAAAAGCCTTCTGCAAAGCCATTTTCACCATATCTACTGACTCTCCAATGCCCGCCCTCCTCGCCACATCCTTGAAAATTTTCTGAAGATTAGTCAAGCATATTTCTAAAGGGAAATTATCTATAAAATCGCCATTATATCAAAATAAATAAATTATTTTTTATTTAAATAATCCTAACTTGAAAGTTTGGGAAATAAAAGGAATAAGTATGATACATTATTGTTTTGAGGTAAGAAGATTTTCCATATTTAATAGATTACGGGGAAAATATGGTATTTTGACAAATTCTTTATTTGGTTATTATCAAGTTCGGAATTTTTTAAAAATAAATTGTGGGCATGATTTTGTTTTGCCAAGTCAAAAAAGGTTTGAGTTATTAATTGCAGATAAAGGTAAAAATTGATTTATCTCAGATATGTATAGGTTATGACAGGAGAAAATGGAGAAAGAGGATATATATAATGAAGGGGAAATGAGAGAAAGATTTAGATATGGTTTTGACGTGGGAAGAATAGTCAAATATCTGTACTGACACTTTTACAAGAATGCTTAATGAGAGATATAATATGGTAAATTATAATTTTTTACATGAGTTATACCTCCTGATAAATTGAAGAAATATGGATTTAGTTTGTCTGATTTGTGTTTTAGATGTGGGGAACAGAGGTACTTTTATATATTCAGTTTTCTGATGTGGGAAAGTTAAATTCTTTTAGGAGAAAGTAGTAAAGTTTATGAGAGAATTTTTCGAAATAGATTTAGAATTAGACCCAATGATGTGCTTATTGGGATCTATGAATGTATTAAATGCATGGATCCAAATGTATAAGTAATATTTAGCTTTTTTTATGATTGCCCTAATCGATTTTTTATGATTGCCCCAGCAGTAACGAGAAAATGTATAGCTGTTACATGGAGGAATGATGTAGAATTAATTGGACAAAAGAGGGAATAATGAATTACAATCATGTTTATATTTGGAAAAAAATAATAACTTATAATTTACGAAATAATTATCCTTTTTTGTTGAAATGTGGTGTCCATATTTAGAATGTATGGCTATAGAACTTAAGTAAATTATTTTACAGAGTTGACACACCAAACAGTAACTATTTAACCCCCGACTAATATATTTTAAGGCTCCAGAGGGAGTGGTGGTTTGTTTAGTTTAGTTTAATTTAGTAAAGGGGGTGTTTTCAATTGTATTTTTTGTATTTGATTGTATTTTATAAAATTGTTAAATAAAATGTTCGAAAAAATATACCTCTCCTGGTATAGGCACAATGCATAATCGAAAATATTGCAACATCTTCTAGTGGGTTTCAAAGATCTCCATAAATCAGATAATCAAACATTAGGTAAGAAGGGTTGTATTGCCAAATCCGATTCAGGCCGATGAAGCTTTCTGTTCGAAAAGCTGTATAATACTATGTTTATATGACAGTTGAAATTCCAACCTAAATTGAACGAATATTGTGATAAATCTGATAATAGAGAAAAAAAGATTTTTCAAAGAAATTTAGTTCATCTACATTCGGAGCATAAATAATTTATTATGCACTGCCTCATGAGAATAATATACCACCCAATTTTATCCATAGTACTAGTACAAATTGAACATTTTACTGCATTAGAATGGAAATGCACCTACATATAGGTTCTGAAGATAATTTGAATTGTCTCCATGCATTTGAACATTGGTCCGTCTTCATCTGCCTTTCTATTATGTGCTTCTTGGAAGGAACTATTAATTGTTAACTGTTTCATACGGGAAAGTACTCTTCTTCACTTTAAGTATCCATTAAGCCCATTTACATTCCACGTTATCATTTTAATTGGTTTCATAATTCAAGCATTTTGTATGAATCACAAATTAATGGATGCATTTGGATATGTCAGTTATTCACTCCGAAGGCTGCAAACTAGAGTCACTACTGCAAAACAAAACAAGAGAAAAAGAAGTGTTAATAACAATCTTGTACCAAGAAAACCCGAACAATTACCTTCCTTCCATACTCTAATGTATAGAGTTATTTGAGGAGGTGACCAGACATTATGATGAACGTAGAGCAATGAAGGTGGTCAACGTGAATATATGTCAGGGTTTGACAGAATGTCGGAAGTCATGGGATGCAGCATCGTTTGTTAATGAGGATTAAAATTGCCTGATCTGTATGAAGCCGATAGTTGTGGAGGATGGAATACATTGGGATGCTATGACTAATGGTGTCCCTTAAGTATCGGTTCTGGGCCCTGAGGTTTTCGTGATTTTTATTACCCACTGTCGTGAGGGGATTTTTAGCATATTTTGTCAAGTTTTAAGACGAGCACAGGCTGGGAGTGATGGCAATATATCAGACAATTGTATAAATTTGCAGACGAATATTAGTAGGATGCAGATCTGGGTTGAGAACCTGATGACTACCTCAGACTTTTCCGGATTGAACTCAAGTCTGAGGTAGTACACTTTGGAAGGACAAATCTAAGGCAGAGTACAAAATTAATGTCTTGATTACTGCTTGTGGGAAAGAGCAGAGAGATCCGATGGTCCATTTCCACAGGGCCCCGAACGTTGCCTAACACAGGGTACTTAAGAAAGATTACGTCCTGTTAGCATTCATAAATCGATGGATTCAGTTCAACGTCCACCAGTTAATTATACAGATCTAAAATCTGGTTACATCACACTCTGAGAACTGTGTTCAGTTCTTGTAGGTTCATTATAGTTGCAATTCGAAGTGATGCACAGGGCACACGTCTGACTTTAAATTGTCTCGTTTCATTCAGACATAAATCCCGGATGTGACAAATGAATTATTAGATGAGTCTTTAATTAATAGTTTCTGAATGTGATCGAACTTAGAAAAGATATTGGATTGAAGTCTTTCAAATAATATTGTCAATTTTTAATTTAATATCAGAATATATCAGTTTAATTGCAATTGTTTGGAACATTATTAGAAGATTATGTGTTTTGTTGATGGCAAGCCGTGCAGTTTAGAGTAAATATAAATATAATACACCACCTACACAATAGCTTATGGATATTATCAACGATTCAGATATTAAATTCCAAACAATATACATGAAAGACCCCAACAATGAAGACGCTGTTTACATCCGGTACCGCACGGATGGCAGTCTCTTCAATCTGAGGCGCCTGCAAGCTCACACCAAGACACAAGAGAAACTTGTCCATGAACTACTCTTTGCAGACGATGCCGCTTTAGTTGCCCATTCAGAGCCATCTCTTCAGCGCTTGACGTCCTGCTTTGCGGAAACTGCCAAAATGTTTGGCCTGGAAGTCAGCCTGAAGAAAACTGAGGTCCTCCATCAGCCAGCTCCCCACCATGACTACCAGCCCCCCCACATCTCCATCGGGCACACAAAACTCAAAACGGTCAACCAGTTTACCTATCTCGGCTGCACCATTTCAACAGATGCAAGGATCGACAAGGATCAACAGACTCGCCAAGGCAAATGGTGCCTTTGGAAGACTACACAAAAGAGTCTGGAAAAACAACCAACTGAAAAACCTCACAAAGATAAGCGTATACAGAGCCGTTGTCATACCCACACTCCTGTTCGGCTCCGAATCATGGGTCCTCTACCGGCATCACCTACGGCTCCTAGAACGCTTCCACCAGCGTTGTCTCCGCTCCATCCTCAACATCCATTGGAGCGCTTTCATCCCTAACGTCGAAGTACTCGACGTACACTCGAGTGGCAGAGGTCGACAGCATCGAGTCCACGCTGCTGAAGATCCAGCTGCGCTGGATGGGTCACGTCTCCAGAATGGAGGACCATCGCCTTCCCAAGATTGTGTTATATGGCGAGCTCTCCACTGGCCACCGTGACAGAGGTGCACCAAAGAAAAGGTACAAGGACTGCCTAAAGAAATCTCTTGGTGCCTGCCACATTGACCACCGCCAGTGGGCTGATATCGCCTCAAATCGTGCATCTTGGCGCCTCACAGTTTGGCGGGCAGCAACCTCCTTTGAAGAAGACCGCAGAGCCCACCTCACTGACAAAAGGCAAAGGAGGAAAAACCCAACACCCAACCCCAACCAACCAATTTTCCCCTGCAGCCGCTGCAACCGTGTCTGCCTGTCCCGCATCGGACTTGTCAGCCACAAACGAGCCTGCAGCTGACGTGGACTTTTACCCCCTCCATAAATCTTCGTCCGCGAAGCCAAGCCAAAGAACAACAATACCACTAATGTTTAGTGTCAATCTGGAATCTTGGCATTGCATTGTAACTTTTTGAGAATGTGCCGCTTGGATTTATGAGTGTTAATCTTCGAACTTGTTTAGGGAAATGGATTTTGAATATTTTATTTCCTTTGTTATGTTCTATATTATTATTATGTTTCTACTTGGGAACTTGCACTTACGATTGTTTTAATAACTGTTTTACGCCTTTTTTAAATTATTTATTTGAAAGATCATTAATAATAATACAGCATACATTCCATAAAGACAGATTATGTAAGTATATATATTTTAAAAATAGAAAAAAAAGTAATTAAAAAATAAAAAAATATGAGTCCTCACCCACCCTTCCACCACATCAGCCAGCTCTGTTAAAGAGAGCCAAAAATATATAAACAGTAACTAAGAATATATCAAAATCAAAATACATCTAAATGCATATATTCCAAATATGGTAACCACTTATTAACAAAAACAAATTATTATTATTATGCAGATTATATGTAATTTTTCCATAACAGTACAAGCTTTCAATTCATTATGCCACAGCATTATATTAATCACTATGTATTTGTACTTGCTACACATTTTCGAGCTACAGACAATACTAAGCATACAAATGCAAAGTGAAATTTATCCACCCTTAATCAATTTCTTCTTTTTTCTTCTTTCTTTGGCTTGTCTTCGCGGAGGAAGATTTATGGAGGGGTATGTCCACATCTGCTGCAGGCTCATTGGTGACTGACAAGTCCGATGCAGGACAGGCAGGCATGGTTGCAGCGGTTGAAAGGGTAAATTGGTTGGTTGGAGTTGGGGGTTGGGTTTTTCCTCCTTTGTCTTTTGTCAGTGAGGTGGGCTCTGCGGTCTTCTTCAAAGGAGGTTGCTGCCCGCCGAACTGTGAGGCGCCAAGATGCACGGTTGGTGGTGATATCAGCCCACTGGCAGTGGTCAATGTGGCAGGCACCAGGAGATTTCTTTAAGCAGTCCTTGTACCTCTTCTTTGGTGCACCTCTGTCTCAGTGGCCAGTAGAGAACTTGCCATATAGCACGATCTTGGGAATGCAATGGTCCTCCATTCTGGAGACGTGACCCACCCAGCGTAGTTGGGTCTTCAGCAGCATGGATTCGATGCTTGCGGACTCTGCCAGCTTGAGTACTTCGATGTTGGTGATGAAGTCATTCCAATGAATATTGAGGATGGAGCGGAGACAGTGCTGATGGAAGCTTTCTAGGAGCCGTAGGTGATGCCGAACAGGAGCCGAACAGGAGCGTGGGTATGACAACGGCTCTGTACACGCAGATCTTTGTGTGTTTCTTCAGGTGATTGTTTTTCTAGACTCTTTTGTGTAGTCTTCCAAAGGCGCTATTTGCCTTGGTGAATGTGTTGTCTATCTCTTTGTCGATCTTTGCATCAGATGAAATAGTGCAGCTGAGGTAGGTAAACTGGTTGACCATTTTGAGTTCAGTGTGCCTGATGGAGATGTGGGGGGGCTGGTGGTCATGGTGGGGAGCTGGCTGATATAACCCATTAAAAATAGATGGATTTAGTGGTAACTTAATGTCAAGTAATTTTTCCAACGTTAACCTAATTTCTTACCAAAATGTTTGCACATGAACACAAGATCAAACAGCATGTAAAGAAGTTCCACTAAATACACCACATCTAAATCAAGAGTCTGAATTACTAAAACAATATTTTTTTCAATTTATCTGGGGTTAAATACAACTGATGTAAAAAGATATAATTAACCATTCCATGCCACACATTCATCAATTTAGTTACACTATCATGACACATAGCTGCCCAATAGTCTTCAGGAAAAACAAAGGCTAAATCATTTTTTTCCATTTAAGCTTAGACTTCTCCCATTCTGGGCTATCCATATTGTCTTGTAATACTTGGTACATAACAGTAATATAACCCTTTTTTGGTATAGAAGAAATCAAAGACTCGAATTCCATCAATACAGGTAAAATTGAATCTCTATCATACATATTTTTCACCAAAGCTCGAAGTTGATCATAAAATAAATAAAGAATTTTCAGCAATAACAAAACGCTCTTTCAATTGATTAAAAGAAAGAATTTGTCTTTCTGCAAAACAATTCTGCAACATCTTTATACCCTTGGAGTCCCAACTCTTTAAATTATTATTATAAATTGAAAAAGGAATAAGCTGATTGTTATATAATGGGGATAAAATTGACAATTCACCTTATGATCCTAAAATGTTATTTTTTTAGTCCATACCTTTAATAGATGTTTTAATACCGGCCTATTATATTCCCACAACAAATTTGCATTCCATCAAAATATAAATTGAAGCACCTCAACTTCAGAAAAACAAGCCATCTCATCTTTAGCCCAACTCGGGGAAGGTCAAAATCCATCAGTCTACTAATAAATTTCAACTGGGCTGCTTCATAATAATTTTGAAAATGAGGTAATTGAAGCCCACCTAATACACCTTGTACACCAGTCTCTGAAGGCGAGCATGCAGGTACAGTAGGTGGTTAAAAAGGCAAATGGTATGTTGGCCTTCACATCAAGAGGGTTTTAGTATAGGAACAAGGATACCTTACTGCAGCTGTACAGGTGAGATCACACCTGGAGTATTGTGTGCAGTTTTGGTCACCTTATCTAAGGAAGGATGTTCTTGCAATGGAGGGAGTGCAGAGGCGATTCACCAGGCTGATACCTGGAATGGCAGGAATGACTTATGAGGAAAGATTGCGCAAATTGGGATTGTACTCGCTGGAGTATAGAAGATTGAGAGGGGATCTCATAGAGTCATATAAAATTCTGGCAGGACTGGACAGAATGGTTGCAGATGGGATGTTTCCAATGATGGGAAAATATCCAGGGCCATGGTTTGAGGATAATAGGCAAACCATTTAGGACTGCGATGAGGAGGAATTTCTTTACCCAGAGGGTGGTGAATCTGTGGAATTCATTGCCACAGAGGGCAGTAGAGGCAGGTTCATTAAATATATTTAAGAGTGAATTAGATATATTTCTTCAGTATAAGGGCATTAAAGGTTACGGAGAGAAGGCAGGGACGGGGTACTGAACTTTAAGATCAGCCATGATCTCATTGAATGGCGGAGTGGGCTCGAAGGGTCGAATGACCTACTCCTGCTCCTATCTTCTATGTTTGTATGTTTGTATGTTTCTATGTTTCTATGACAAGATCCTCTTTGTTTCTTTAAAGACTGAATTCCGCACATATTAGGGCAAGAATTTTTCTCTGGGGGATTGGCACTGGAAAGAGCCCATAGAGCTTTAACACCCTCAGCTGGTCAACCACCAAGACCTGTAATAATTCGATGTTTGAGTTATTTGGATAGAGAAGCAATACTTCGCCTTGCAGTACAAAATGCGAGACAATGACCAACCCCATTATTGATTCAGAATAGCAGAGTCTTTTTTTTTTATCCTGATCTGAGTCAAGGTGTCATTCAACGTCGACATCGATTCAATCCAGTTAAAGAAGTTTTGTGGTGTAATGGTTATGTCTACTTTTTGTTACCCTGCAGTGTTGAAGGTGTTTTATGGAGACTATCAATTTCCATTTTTTGAAACTGATCATGAAGCAAAGATTTTTGCTGATTAATTTGCTGATATAAGAGGACAAAGACGTAGTCCACCATTATCTCTTAAAGAAAAGTTTGGTTGCTCTGGAAACAGAAGAAATGGCAGAAATGGGAAAAACAGGAATGGAAAGAGAAGTCTACCTCCTTCCGAAATGGGATCTTCGAGCTTGGAATCTTCTGGATGAAAAGAAGAATTTTCTTATTCTATTTTTTTCTTTTGTTATTATGATATTTTGATGTTACTGACTGTTTTGCTAGGGAGGGAGAAATTTGCACGAAGTTCTTTACTAATCATCAGCCACTGGTGGGTGACCTACACCCGATTTTGTTTAGGGGATTGCTATCTTTTGGTAGTTTTTATGAGGGGGATTTTATTTTTTTTTCTTTATTTTTTTTTACTTTTTTTAGTTTCTGGGGGGTTTATTTTCTTTTTACATATATATATATAAAATGTTCATGTTCATGTTTAATTGCTGTATATGTCATATATTATTTGTTTTTTGAACAAACAAATAAAGTTTAAAAAAAAACAATCCAATCCAACATTTCCTTCCATATTTTGTAATTCAAAAGGTAAATTCTTATGAATTAAATTGTTACACCTCTTGTCTTAGAATTAAATGAACAAAATAAAATACATGTCCAACCCAATCTCTCTTCAATTTCAAATGTTATTTTCCAATCAAATGAGTTTCTTGTAAAATGGCAATGTCAATTTTAATTTTCTTATTATAAGCTTTCACTTAATCAAATTATTTAACCCATGGACATAAAATGTTGCAAATTTCAAATTAGACATCTTTACAAATTAACAATAAAATCTCTCCTTACAAAATATCGCTCCCCTTATAATAACTTAAATCACTATCCCTTCTCTAGATATTTAAAGAAAATCCCAAAAAAAAACTACCGAAAGGTAGTAATGCCATAAAAAACTGGGTGTGGTAAACCCCACTAGTGGCGGATGAATACCAAAAATTTCAGTGCTATCCAATACCCCCCCCAGCCAGAAATACATTATTCACATCAACACAATCAAATACTGCAACTATATTCAACACAGTAACTCAATTCCCAATTATTGTTTTTGATCTTCAATGTCAATAAGACTTTGTGTTAAAACTTCTTTATTTCCATTCTTCCCATTTTTCCCATTCTTCCCATTCCCATTTTCATTTCTATTTGCCTTCTTTTTAGGTGACAGCAGCAAAGATCTTCCATATCATCGCAAATCTGGTAGTGAATTACCAAAAATTAATGCATCGTAGTCATTTTCAAAAGATTAAATTTGAAAATTACCAAAAAAATCTTTTAATACTGTAGGGTAATGAAAAGCAAATTTGTAACCCTGCTGCCACAAAATTTCTTTAGCCGAGTTAAATTCCCAACGTCACCTAATAATCTCTTGACTCCAATCTGCATGGAAAAATGCTCTGTTGTTCTGGACCATAATTGGAGTTTGACTTTGTTATGCCTTCTGCACCACCAATATCATTTCTCTGTCCTGTTATTTCAAACAATGAATTAAAACCACCCGTGGTGGTTGTCCTGGTAATGGATTCTTTCATAACGCTCTATGTGCCCATTCTAATTCTACACCTTCTGGAAAAAACTCCTTACCCAATACCTCGGGAATCCAGCTCTTAAAATCTTTTACTGGCTCAGACATTTTAATATCTTCTGGGAGACCCACAATTTTCACATTATTTCTCCAACTTTGATTTTCTGATGAATCAATTTTTTTCAATAAGTCTGTCTTCTGAATTCCTCAATCCACAAAGGAGTCTTCATTTTTTTTCATTCTTTCCCTATTACATTCAACTTGATTTTTACATTCAAGAAAAAACTTTTTCAATTTTTTAAAAACATTTCTTGCACTGTATCCACTGATTTAATACACTTATTAACATCACTCTTAACTGCACTTCTAAAAATCCTTGAGTCATTTGTTTAAACATATTCTTCTAAAAATACTTGAGTCATTTGTTTAAACATATTGTTCATTTTATAAGCAATCCCTTTCAGGACCGGACACACAGACTCCATTCCACTTTCTGAGGCCTACCTTCTCTGGTCTCCACCTCCAATTGTTCCTGTAAGCTGCTCAGTAGATGTATGTCTTTGTCAAGCATTGTCGGTCCCCTCCCGGTGCAGCTGCGGGTTTGTACACCCCACGAATGCATCATGACCACGTCAGGCCACCACCACTCGGGCCCCCCACTCCCACCCCCCACAACCCGCATGCGGTCCAACAAGTCCCAGACCCTTGAAGCACCGCGCATGCATGCCCACTAATGCCAGGGACTGCACAGGTGTGACTTCTGATGCTATTCTGTGCGTCTCCAGCCCACCTGATGGCAGCCCGAGCTCAAGGGCTCTTCTGTCAGCTTGGTCACCTGTGCGCCCGACACCGTGGATGCGCGGTTCGGCACCGGCTGAACTCATTGTCAAACTGGCCCCATCTTGCAGAGGCACCATGGGCGCCTAGCTGGGCAGGAGTCCTCTGTGCCTTGGAGGATCCAAACGTTGGGTCCGTGGCTTCAATTGAACAGGTAGGCCTCAATTCTTCAGCACTTTTAAAAGGTAGTTTTTTTCTGCAGTTGGTTTTTCATGTTTTCTTTCACATTAGTAGCCATTATAACCCACTAATGTTCCCAAAAATAAAAATACAACTTTTAATCACTTTTATAAACTTTAAAAACGGGTGCTTAAAAAAACTAGATGAGGAAGGGTGGGACCACACATCAGTCATCTACGCCATATTGCCACACACCCTTTGTTTTACGTCTTGTAGCACAATTCATAATTTAATTGTTGAATGATTTTATTGTTAATAATATTAATAAATATTTTACAAAGGAAATAAATCAGTTTTATTTCACTTGCACAAAAGTCCGTTTAATGTAACCACAATCTTCACCCCGTTTTTCAGCTCGTGTCTGAACTTCCTTTGTGTCAGTCCATAGATGCAGGTATTTGTGCAGGTGCTTAGCAACTGTAACATCAGACTGCATTGTTGCAAAATATATGACGGTGTATTCAAATATTTGTCAGTGTAGGTAACATTCACCGTTTGCCATTTCAGAGAGTGTATGACATAGGGCGACCACAGCAAGATGAAATTGGTTGACAGTGTGAACACTAAAATCATTGACTTCCTTCGGTTCTCACACTCAGGATCCTTTTGATTCTCACTATGGCTGCGTAGTCCCCTACGAACTTTATTTGCAGCAATTATGTGCCTGGCCGTTAAAATGTTAAAGAGAAAAATTAAATAAATGGGCAACAGTGGTGTTACTATACTGTCAAAAATCTCATGTGCTTTCCAGAACGGCGAAGTAAAGTACGAATTTGTTTTGATGCAAAGCCATGGAATATGATCAATGATTTTATGTGGCTCTACCTCAAAATAAAAGGGGATACACCTCACACAGCTCGTTAGTGCAACTATTGCAATAACCTTTGTCGCAATTCTCTCCGTACAATAACTTTCCCGCAATTTTTGACAGCCTATGGCAATGTAGCGGTCGAACGTGAAAGCAACTGTAAGCCAAACTGAGCAGTCCATGCTCGCCACTTTGAAGATGGTCGTCACCGCACATATTGGAGTGATGCGTAAGAAGTGAGCGTACAAGTAGATGTTATTCAGCTGCTCCACAATGATCACAATGACCACCACCATGAAATCGGCCATGGCCATCCCGATCAGGTAACGAGTAATACACTTTGAGAGTCCACATTTTCCACGGGATAGGATAACAATTGCTATTAAATTAACTGAAATTTTAAAAGGTAAACAGAATTAATTATGAAAAATAAATAAATAAATGATAATCTTCATTTGATCATCATGAAAGCAGAACTCCTAAGTGCATTGCCGAACGCACCACCTATCAGCTACACACTGACGAAATTGCAGATAAGACCAGATAGGAGGGGAAAATTACATAATTCGGTGGAGATCCACCCTCTGGCACATGACTACAAAATAAAGAAGGGAATATAAAATATCAGCAAGTCGTGGATAAACTGTAGAGAAACAGAAATTTCGGAATAAACAACCTGACAACAAAAGATAAGCTGAAAAAACAATGATGGACATCAATCAATTCAATGGCGGTATCTTTGAATTTAAAGCAGAAAAATAGTAAATGGTAGCCCACAATGCGGAGCAACAGAGGGATCTGGGAATAAAGATGCATAATTCCCTGAAAGTGGTGTCATAGGTAGACATGGTCTTAAAGAGAACCTTTGACCTATTAGCCTCCATATAACAATGAGTATAGCCATAGGTGTTGGAGGTCAGCGAGATTAGAGGGTGATTTGGTATGACTCTGACTCTTATAGATAAACTCCATGGAGTGAACTATGATGATTGATGGTGCTATCAGTGTTCACAATTCCCGGGAGCTTTGTGCATTGACATCTCCTTTTCATGCAGCTGGCACTCCAAGGGAACATCATTTGAAATTTTCGAGAGAATTTGAAGAAATATCAAAGAGGTTTATAGATAGAAAATGAATATCAAATGGTCAAAGAGCTGAGATTGTTTAACTTGTCCATTATGTCTCCATAGATTAGACCTCTGGATGACCAGCTGTTCTCAATTTATGTTCTCTTATCATGTCTCTCCATTTTCAAACGATGTATTATTTTCCTAATTCAAAAATCAAAACCTTGTTCTACACATACCACCTTCTGTAAAATTCGGTCGGTCAGATCACATGATTTCATGTGATGAACATTTAGACTAACGGTTTGCGTGCTGTTGTGATAACACTGACGACACTAGATCAAATCCGGCGCTGGCTTTAAGGGGAATGTAGGCTCTCCATCGTATCTGCGTGGTTTTTTTCCGTGTCCAACGGTTTCAAAACATTCTCCGGATCTGTACCACCCTCTAAAATAGGTTAATTGAATTGGAATTGAGAGGTTCGAGTTTAAATTGACGGAATTGCTTCTACCATGATGTAAGTAAAAGATGAAAGGTTAAATTTCAAACTTACATCTCTATTAAACAGATAGAATATGACCCTTCCATTCAATCATTAAACCCTGTCTCTCGATTCATATTAATATTATATGGAATTTTATAATTATACATGTTAAATAATTATTTTATAGTTTTAAGATACAATTGCAAAATTAAAGAGTTAAACCTATTTGGTCAAAACATGTTCTATTAAGCATGTGGATATCGAGTGACAATAAGCCAGAAAACGACAACAGAGCATGGAGATTATGATCAGCCTTATAATTTAGATTATGGCAATAGTCCACAAAAGAAATCAATGTATTTAACTAATTTGTATTTGAATCTCTAATGGATCATCTAGTTTATTATTTTCTAATCTCAAACAGATCATTGTATCATTTAACCATTCTGCATGTGCAGGTGGAGTGTTATCTCAAAATTTGTTCAGCATTGCACATCTGGCTATCAATGAAATAGAAAATAAAATTCGGTATTGAAACGAACTCAATAAAATATCTTCATCATCAGACAATCCAGAGCAAATAATAGACAAGTTTCCAATTGAATCTTGAGGAGTATCACCGTTAGTGTTTGAAAAAAAATATATATATATCCATTTTTTTCTAGGCTAGGGTAAAAGCCAAATATGAGAAACAAGAAAGCAGTGCAATTGTACAGTGGATTAGGATGAGAACAAAAGTGAGCTAATTTCGCTTTATATTAATATACACCATGAACCACTTTATTTTACAATGAATTTACATGGTCAAAGAAAGGTTGCATTAATCAATTTACAAATGCAATCTAATACCGCATCAGGAAATCAACAATTGAAACCCTTTCCCCATCGCTCTTAACCCCACACAAATAGCCGTTCTTAAGAGATATCAAACCTTCGTGAGAACGGTGAAAATCCAAAGGTAAATCAAAAATATTCGCACAGGTATTTTTGAAAATTCAGAAATCAGTGATTGAGCAAAATGCCTAACGTGTAAATATTTCGTCTCTTAATATTTGCTAACAATTGTTCAAAAGAAGCAAAACTATTACAAATATAATTTTTTTGGAACATTTAATATGCAATTTGTGCATATAATTAAAAACCGTGTCTTGCAAAGATGTTTGAAGAAAAAGTGATAAGCAAGGGAAGAATTCCGAAATCAAAACAAAATCTTCGAATTTGTCCCAACATGCTCACATAATTTTCATTTATCAGATTATTAATTATCTTATATAAATAGGAAGATAGATAAGATGCTAAAATTACCAACAATGCAGTATTAATATTTAAGGTCAATTCCATTTCTATCGATGAAATGCAGTTCAACAAAATTTCAATATGTAACAAAAGAATTAACATACGTACTGTGACATCCCAATAATATATAAAACTTGGAAGTGCCAGTCCACAATTCCTTCCAGATCTTTAAGATCAATTTTATCTAAGCAGAGTGTTGCCCGTCCCATGAGTAAGAAGAAAGGAACGAATCAATTGAGTCAAAAGAAGAACAAATAATAAAAAAATGTATAGATTGCATAAATGTACAAAAAAATAGATAAGATATTAAAGTTAATAAATTTGTTATGACCAATTACCAAGAATGATAAAGGTGAACATCTCGATAAAAATAATTTAACAGGATTAAATACAGTGGAAACGTTTTCTTGAGGAATATTTATTCTCCGAGTATTTGCGATAGTGAAATAGATAATTTGATTTTTCACAATTTTAAAAGGAAAAATTAGAATAACCTGCTATAGAACCATTCAGCATATACCCATAAAACTATTTAATATAAGAGAAAAAAAGCTCATGTATTTGGATCTGGATTATAAAAAAAGTAATAAATCATCTGCAGAAAGGAAACTGTATGCCTTAATTCTGTTTCTGTAGATGCCAGTGGAAACTCTACTTACTCAAAGAGCAATTGCCAAGTGGTTTAATAACAAGCCAAAAAGTTCTCTTCCAAAAGCACAAGAGTACCCCGCTCAAAATCGAAAGGATTTGATTTCGGAAAATTAGTAAAAGTTTAATTTCGATGTGAATGCTTCTGAAATCCCAATAAGTTGTCTATTATTGAATTACCCTAGACCAGGGATCCCAGATCAATGAAAGTTAGTATCAATTAGACAATGTCTATATATAACACTTTACCTGACATGCCAACTGTTGCAAGTACAGGATAGTAAACGATTGCTATGTCGTATATCTTCAGATATAGCATTTTCTGTGTGATGCTGCGATCAGTTTGTGAAAACGTTCTAATTCTCTGCAGTTGAAATCCGGCGCTCTTATCCAGGAGCCTTTGGGGTTTGAAAGCCTTAACTCACTCATCATTAACAACCCATTGAAGATTTTAAAAAAAACACACAATTAATTATTTTTATTCCTTGCTTCATTAGGCAATACATTTTCCAGATCCATAAATGTGACAAACTATTGTTTATGAAACATTTTTGAATGTTATGTTGTAATCTTTTCAAGTTGTAATGCATGGTTTCAGTTGGTTGAGAACAACATCTATTGATCGCTTAATTTAGAATATTATGTCAAATTAAATGTTATATCATTGTTCCAGTTCCATGCAAGGAAACGGCGTTATTTGATCCCCGGAGCAAATCACGTAGACACAGAACCAGATGATACATTTGCAGGACATGTCTTCAGCGACATGTCTTCGTGAATATGAATGTCTCGGATGGCTATTTGTGAAGAGTTCCTTTCGTCCTTCAGCTCTCCTGGAAAGAAGCTGTTCCTCAGCCTCGTGGTGCTGGATATCAGAGTCCTTTATCGCTTCCCGGACGTGACCAGCTGTGTGCAGGACAACGATCCCGCTAGATAACGTAAATGTGCGGGAAGGTGACTTGGTGTCACTCTTACGGCCCAGTGGGTTGACATCCGATCAGTTTCTTTGCAGTAGCCATACCACACAGTGATGCAGTTGGCCAGGACGCTCTCAATAGAGCTCTGGTGGAAGCTTCACATGATGGTGGTCCGTAGCCTATGGTTAGAATATGTAAATCAAGGCCAAATGGTACCATCAACCATAATTTTACATGGATATTTCATCGAAAGGCTATTGTTTCCTATCTCGCTGCCACATCAGACGCAATATTGATACACGTTCTGAAATGAAGACAAAACTTTGAAAATTAACAGCACAGGAAGACTCCGTTTCTCCACATGCTTGCGCCGAGCATTATGTTTAAATTGAATTGAAACTATTCTGCTTGCAAATTGCCCACGCCACTTGATTTCTTGTATGTTTACTTGTCCATCTGTAAATCGTGTAATTACTTTTTTTCTACCACTTCTGTCAAGATACTTTGTATTTTGTGCGAAACACATTCTCGGCGTATCTCGTTTAACCCCCCTCATTAGTCGCATGCACTCTTATATATTATAACTTGAAATGAAGTTAAATTTTCTACCCAAACAGTGATTAAACATTTTATTAAACCAGTGATCAGGTGTGGGTAAAGGTTACCTTATTGTCACGTAAAAGCACATGTAGAATGTAATATACATAAAATTATTTATTTTTCCCCAGCGAATGGAAGACAGAGAGTAGCCACTTGGTCCAGCTCCCTTTACTGAAATGAGGCACCAACGAGGAACGAACTTGGACCCCTGGTTTACAAGATCAATGCTCTACCCACTGAGATATCGAAAGTAATCCATATTTGTCCCAATTCTCCCAAGGGATCACGCCTTCTACTACAAACACGTGACAAATCTTTTCTGAATGATTTGGCAGTAATTCACGCGGTTCCTGTAACGGGGTGAACGGAATTGCAAGCAATGGTCCAGCGCACCCCAGACAAAGTGTTGCACAGATGCAAGATGACTGCCATACAGTCATATGCAATGTCCTGCACAGATATTGCAAAAAGATCACACTGTTTCCTAACCAACTTCTCCAATGACTCTCAAGGATTCGTGGGTCTGACTCCTGGACACGTGCGCAAGAAGAGTTTTCGACCTTTGGCAGAATTTTTTTGCGTTCTCTTAGCTGGCGTAGCACGGCTGGCGAGGCAGTGAGTGAAACTCTATCAGTCGCCATGAACCGGTCAAGGTTTCGAATCTGGCGTTGTCTGTAAGGAGTGCGTAAATTATTCCCGGGCGATCACGGATTCCACTCACCTTTTGAAACCTATTGGGCAAATTGGGCAGCTGGGAATCCTGAGCCGAAGTGGCCTGTTACCCTGCTGCATGTCTCAATCTAAATTGTAATTTAAAAATGTTTGATTTTACAAAATGAAACAACTCATACTTATTCGGATTGATAATTTTCTATATTACAAATAGCTGGTAAGTATACTACTCATTGGCAAGTGCAATGGACCAGCACCGCCATCAATTCCTCATTGATCTCTTGTTTCTGTGCCATCTGGATTAACGTACTATGATGGTTCGTTGCACATACCTCACCAATATCCATTTTGACAGGTCAAATCAAAATAAGTTTATTGTTATGTGATTATGCAAGTGCATGCCGCAAAACAGTGTTAATGATTCCTGGGTCCAAAACATAACAGACATAACAGCCATACGTAGAAACAATACATATGTTGGAAAGGTTTTTCAACAATATAAATAAAAAAATAAATATTGTTTCATGTAGATGAAAGTATTGGATGGTGTTTGTGAACATTTCGTTTCATCGTTCAGAATTCCCATGTCCCATAGGATGTGTGACAGGTTGTATTATATATTATTATATATAAATATGTTTTTACAAAGAGATAGATTGTGGGGGATTTTCAATAGGTCACTTCAAAATCAAACAAACAGATGGAAGAGAGAGAGAGAGAGAGAGAACTGGTATCTGCAGTGGCTTTGGGATATTTGTGGAAAAACCCGATTTTGAAGACGGTTTGTGAGTTATAAGTTCAGATTATTGAAAAACTCTTGTGGTCTTTACAAAAGTAAATGGCTATCTAGAGTGTTTCACCTGAATAAGGGAATAAAGAGCGACCTGGAAGAAGAGGTTATCGTTTGAAAAACCAGGATGGGATCCGTTTCTTTGGGAAGACACTGAAGTGGATGATGGACGTACCCAACCAGCAGCGAAACTCTCTGTGAAACCAACAAGAACCTTCCTGAGTGGTATCCACGTAATTTTAAACACCGTAGCTTGATGAAAATTCATAAATGTTAAATTATGTGGAAAGGTATGAGAATTGCCTGAATCCGGTGACGTTGGACGGGTGAAAATTGATATTGGATTGTGAATCAAAAAACTTCCTTGAACATTTACACATTACATAAACGTACGCTTAGAATTAGAAGGGCTTTCAGTTTAGATAAGCTAATAGTAATAAGTTAAGGTTTCATCCTGTTTTTATGTTTAAAGAAAATTAAAGGTATATTTTGTATAGGTGAATTTCTATTGCTGCTTGATTTTGTGAGGTACTTGAGCTCCGTAAAAGATTAAATGTCTCATCAGTCTGGCGGTACTTGCTTTGATACTCCTACATCTATTACTAAAAGTGTTTTATTTTCTGGATTCACCACATCTCGATGGGACCTCAGTCATACAATCCAGTAAAAAAAATGTAAATGTCCTCCTTACTTAAATTCCGCCATTCCCCCTCTGCCCATTAAAAAATGACGCCTCCTCCCCTGCCGAAGCTCCTAGTCCGTGGAACTCCGCTCTTACGCCATCCTGCATAGAGAAGAGAGATGGAGTTCTCTTGTCTTCTTCCATCAGCCCAGCACCATCTGTATTCAACTCAACATTCTGCGTCACTATTGCCACCGCCTGAACTCTATCATCTTCTATCATCCGTAGAGCTTAAGAGGAGGGGATGAGACTAAATAGAAGTGTACAAGATTTGAAAGGCAGCGAGCACCAGTTTCTAAGTGCAGTAGGCATATGGCGAAAGTTGTGTGAGGGAGACATCAGAGGTAAGTTGTTTACACAATTAGTTCTGGGTGCCTGTAATTCATTTCGAGGAATAGTGGAGGGGGCCAAAATCCTGGGGGCATTAAAGAGACCATACAAAGGACACATGGGTGAAAGAATTGAAAGGAGTATGGGCAGGGATAGATTAATATCTTTATTTAGGAAGGGATAAATGGGTATGCACAACATCGAAGGCTGAAGGGCCTTTACTGTTATGTGCTATTTTTTAAATGTTATTTAATTATTTGAGTTATTACAAGAAATGAATAAAACATTAATCAAATATCCATAGCAAATGATATAAAAGAGTATTTTATATATTTTCTCCCCACATCCCACCCCACCTCCCACCCAAAAGTAAGAAAAGTAAAGAAAAGAAAGAAAAATGTATAATTCAATATACAATAATATTAGCATTGCCATTCATTATTTTTATTTAAAATTACTAATAAAAGAAGTGGATAAGATAGAAGAGGTGGACAGAAAATTAGCCATAAAATCTATATATTGTTTCCAAATATAATAAAAAAATTTCAGCTCGATTCCTTAAATTAAACCAAAGGTATACAATTTTGCATCTCATTATACCATCTACTTAATAACATTTCTTTATCTTCTTTTCATGATATCACTATACATTTCTTTGCATTTCTATTGCAATACTTAAAATTTGTTTTTGTAGTGGTCAAATTTATATTTTATCTTCTTCTTTGGCTTGGCTTCGCGGACGAAGATTTATGGAGGGGGTAAAAAGTCCACATCAGCTGCAGGCTCGTTTGTGGCTGACAAGTCTGATGCGGGACAGGCAGACACGATTGCAGTGGTTGCAGGGGAAAATTGGTTGGTTGGGGTTGGGTGTTGGGTTTTTCCTCCTTTGCCTTTTGTCAGTGAGGTGGGCTCTGCGGTCTTCTTCAAAGGAGGTTGCTGCCCGCCAAACTGTGAGGCGCCAAGATGCACGGTTTGAGGCGTTATCAGCCCACTGGCGGTGGTCAATGTGGCAGGCACCAAGAGATTTCTTTAGGCAGTCTTTGTACCTTTTCTTTGGTGCACCTCTGTCACGGTGGCCAGTGGAGAGCTCGCCATATAACACGATCTTGGGAAGGCGATGGTCCTCCATTCTGGAGACGTGACCCATCCAGCGCAGCTGGATCTTCAGCAGCGTGGACTCGATGCTGTCAACCTCTGCCATCTCGAGTACTTCGACGTTAGGGATGTAAGCGCTCCAATGGATGTTGAGGATGGAGCGGAGACAACGCTGGTGGAAGCGTTCTAGGAGCCATAGGTGGTGCCGGTAGAGGACCCATGATTCGGAGCCGAACAGGAGTGTGGGTATGACAACGGCTCTGTATACGCTTATCTTTGTGAGGTTTTTCAGTTGGTTGTTTTTCCAGACTCTTTTGTGTAGTCTTCCAAAGGCGCTATTTGCCTTGGCGAGCCTGTTGTCTATCTCATTGTCGATCCTTGCATCTGATGAAATGGTGCAGCCGAGATAGGTAAACTGGTTGACCGTTTTGAGTTTTGTGTGCCCGATGGAGATGTGGGGGGGCTGGTAGTCATGGTGGGGAGCTGGCTGATGGAGGACCTCAGTTTTCTTCAGGCTGACTTCCAGGCCAAACATTTTGGCAGTTTCCGCAAAGCAGGACGTCAAGCGCTGAAGAGCTGGCTCTGAATGGGCAACTAAAGCGGCATCATCTGCAAAGAGTAGTTCACGGACAAGTTTCTCTTGTGTCTTGGTGTGAGCTTGCAGGCGCCTCAGATTGAAGAGACTGCCATCCGTGCGGTACCGGATGTAAACAGCGTCTTCATTGTTGGGGTCTTTCATGGCTTGGTTCAGCATCATGCTGAAGAAGATTGAAAAGAGGGTTGGTGCGAGAACACAGCCTTGCTTCACGCCATTGTTAATGGAGAAGGGATCAGAGAGCTCATTGCTGTATCTGACCTGACCTTGTTGGTTTTCGTGCAGTTGGATTATCATGTTGAGGATCTTTGGGGGACATCCGATGCGCTCTAGTATTTGCCAAAGCCCTTTCCTGCTCACGGTGTTGAAGGCTTTGGTGAGGTCAACAAAGGTGATGTAGAGTCCTTTGTTTTGTTCTCTGCACTTTTCTTGGAGCTGTCTGAGGGCAAAGACCATGTCAGTAGTTCCTCTGTTTGCGCGAAAGCCGCACTGTGATTCTGGGAGAATATTCTCGGCGACACTAGGTATTATTCTATTTAGTAGAATCCTAGCGAAGATTTTGCCTGCAATGGAGAGCAACGTGATTCCCCTGTAGTTTGAGCAGTCTGATTTCTCGCCTTTGTTTTTGTACAGGATGATGATGGTGGCATCACGAAGATCCTGAGGCAGTTTACCTTGGTCCCAACAAAGCTTGAAAAACTCATGCAGTTTGGCATGCAGAGTTATGCCGCCAGCCTTCCAGACTTCTGGGGGGATTCCATCCATACCTGCTGCTTTGCCACTTTTCAGTTGTTCGATTGCCTTATATGTCTCATCCAGGGTGGGAACCTCATCCAGCTCTAGCCTTAGGGGCTGTTGAGGGAGCTGGAGCAGGGCGGAATCTTGGACTGAGCGGTTGGCACTGATAAGAGATTGGAAGTGTTCTGACCATCGGTTGAGGATGGAGATCTTGTCGCTGAGGAGGACTTTGCTGTCTGAGCTGCGCAGCGGGCTTTGGACTTGGGGTGAGGGGCCGTACACAGCCTTTAGAGCTTCGTAGAAACCCCTGAAGTCGCCAATGTCCGCGCTGATCTGGGTTCGTTTGGCGAGGCTAGTCCACCACTCATTTTGGATCTCCCGGAGTTTGCGCTGAAGATGGCTGCATGCGCGACGGAAGGCTTGTTTCTTCTCTGGACAGGACGGCTTTGTAAGGTGAGCCTGGTGGGCAGCTCGCTTCTTTGCCAGCAGCTCCTGGATTTCCTGGCTGTTTTCGTCAAACCAGTCCTTGTTTTTCCTGGAGGAGAAGCCCAGTACCTCTTCAGTGGATTGCAGTATGGTAGTCTTCAACTGATCCCAGAGGGTTTCAGGGGACGGGTCCGTGAGGCGGGTTGCATTGTCGAGCTTTGCTTTGAGGTTTGCCTGGAAGTTTCCTCTCGCTTCGTCTGACTGCAGGTTTCCAACATTAAACCTCTTTCTGGGGGCTTTATTGTTCCTGGGCTTTGGCTTGAAGTGAAGGTTGAGCTTGCAGCGAACCAGCCGGTGGTCAGTGTGGCATTCCGCGCTAGGCATGACCCTGGTGTGGAGCACATCTCGTTTGTCACTTTTTCGCACCAGGATGTAGTCCAGGAGGTGCCAGTGTTTGGATCGGGGATGCATCCAGGTGGTCTTAAGGCTGTCCCTCTGCTGAAAAAGGGTGTTTGTAATGACAAGCCGCTGTTCTGCGCAGAGCTCCAACAGGAGGCGCCCATTGTCGTTGCACTTGCCGACGCCATGCTTGCCCAGGATTCCTGGCCAGGTTTCTGAGTCTTTGCCGACACGAGCGTTGAAGTCGCCCAGGATGACAACCTTGTCGGCTGTAGGGGTGCGTTGGATGAGGTTGCGCAGGTCGGTGTAGAACTTGTCCTTTTCTGCTGGTTCCGCCTGGAGGGTTGGAGCATAGACACTGATGAGGGTGATGTGACGCTTGTTTTGAAGGGGGAGTCGCATGGACATGATTCGGTCCGAGAGGCCTGTCGGAAGGTTTTTGAGTTTGGAGGCAATGAAGCTCTTGACCATGAAGCCTGCACCAGATAGGCGTCGTTTATCCGAAGGCTTGCCAGACCAGTAGAGTGTGTAGCCCGCGCCGCGTTCTTGGAGGCTGCCTACATCTGCCAGGCGGACTTCACTGAGAGCGGCTATGTCGATATCAAGTCTGAGGAGTTCATGTGCAATGAGGGCAGACCGACGTTCAGGTCGGTGGCTGTCAGCCTTGTCTAGCATGGTCATTTTCATAAATAACTACATGTAAAACAGTCTTGCATCCTTTGGTATCTTTATCTTCATACATAATGTGCCCTAATTAAAAAAAAACAGTTTATTCCCAAACATTTCAGCTTTTTCACAAGACAAAAAGTCCCTATTTCTTTCGCACATCGAAAACTCTTATTTGAATAATAAGGATTAAGTCCACGTAAGTTACGTGAAGAATAAGACAATTAAACCTTTTGATATCTAACATTTACTGTATTGGAATACTTTAATAATGTAATTTTGAACAAATCTACTCCTGATTTTTCAGTTAAATTCCCATCAGATTTTTGATTTATATATACACTCATTTGTAATTTTTTATACATATTAGTAATATATTTCTTAACAACAAATGTATCTGTTATTATACCTTCAAATTGACTTTGTTTAGGGGGTCTTAAATCTGCTCCCAGTTATTTTTTCACATACATATTTAATTGATAAAATTCAAAAATTGTATTATCATGTATATGTATTCATCTTTTAACTGATCAAAAGTTCAGGAAAACAGATAAAAAGGAACATTTTTTATTCTCTGTATACCCTTAGTATGCTAATTATTAAATAAAGAATTATTCAAAATGAAAGAAAAAGTTGACTTCGTTTTCACAACAGTTTTGTTAATAGATAATTTTAATACATCTCTCAATATGACTTCTATTCCACATTTTTAAAATATGTTTCAATACAGAGAAAGATAGTTCCTTTAAAGTACTCACTATTCAATTTATAAAAAATTCACTCCAGAATAGCTTCACCAATTTTATTCATTTATATCTGAATCCAAATTAGTTTTGCTTCCCGGTGATAATAAGAAGACAAAAATCTTAATTAAGCTGCTTTAAAATAATTCTTAAAATTTGTTAGTTTTACTCCACCCTGATGAAATTCCCACATTAATTTTTATAAACCAATTATTGACATTTTACCTTTCCAAAGTAATTCACATTTTATTTAATTCATGTTTAGAAAGAAAAAGTCTGGTACTTGAACGGGCAATTATTGAAACAGATATTGCATTTTTGGAAAATGTTATTGGTAAACCTTTCCATCTTTTCAAATCCCCTCGATTTTTTTAACAATGGCAAATAATTTAGTTTAAGCAAATTACTTATATTTCGACTAATTTTAATTCATAACTGTTAATTGCTCCATTTTGCCTTTAAATTTTGTCAATCTTTTATATTGAAAGTAATCCATATCCTTTAAATTTTGTCAATCTTTTTATATTGAAAGTAATCCATATCGTCCATAGGAATCATTTCACTTCATTTGATATTCACATTTTAACCCATAAACTTTTAATCTCTCATTCAACTTATTTAAAAATATTTCTGGTCTTGTTAAATATACTATAATATCATTAGCAAATAAACTAATTTATGTTATTTATTACTTAGATCAAATACTTTCATTTCATTATTAGTTCTAATTATTTCCAACAATGGTTCAATCACTAATGCAAACAAAAATGTTGATAATGGACAATCTTGTCTTTTTTTTTTATTTTTTATTTTTCACACCATAAATCACATTAGCCATGATATACACTTTTTCTTTTTCACACATATACAGAGACTTTTTCTCCCCCCCCCCCTCCCTCCTCCCAAGCCACCCCCCCAACCCCCCCTCTCATCCATTTTAGGTATACAATCTAGGTTGCATTAAACCAGTCAGACAATGTTGTCATTCAACAAAAATACACCAGAAATTCTACTGAGTCCATAAGAACTTTCAAGCAAAAGGGGTTGTGAGATTTGTTTATTCGTAATCAAATTTGCAGTTGGGTGATCATAAATTGTTATCAACTTTATAAAAGTATTAGTAATCCCAAATGAAGTGTATCAAATTTTTAAAAATCCCATTCCAATCGATCAAATGATTTCTCTGATTCTGATGCTACCTTTCTATTTTGTACTATTTTTACCAAACATAAAAAATATAATTGTATCATCTGCTGCTTTTCTAATTTTAATAAAACAAGTTTGATCTAAATTTATTACTATTGGCAAAATAAATCAACTAGCCTATTGGCTACAGATTTATAGTCGGTATTCAATAATTATATTGGCCTATATATAGAAGGCTGTAAACAATTTTCCATTATTTGGAATTACAGTGATTAATGCTGTTGTAAAATATTCAGGTTGACCATAAACCTCTTTTATTTGACCTAATACCTCAATCAATATAGATATTAATAACTCCTTAAAATTTTGATAAAATTCTGGTGTGAAACTATCTTCATCTGGCACCTTATCTATTCTGTTTAGACATTGGAATCTCATAAATTACTTTATTCCGAAAAAATCTCAGACAGCCTTATCTTTTTATCCTCCCTGATTGTCTCAAATAATCTCTTCATTTATTATCATCTCTCTTAGATATTGAAAGATTCTTTCTTTTTTCTTTGGCTTGGCTTCGCGGATGAAGATTTATGGAGGGGTATGTTCATGTCTGCTGCCGGCTCGTTGGTGACTGACAAGTCCGATGTGGGACAGGCAGGCATGGTTGCAGTGGTTGCAAGGGAAAATTGGTTGGTTGGGGTTGGGTGTTGGGTGTTTCCTCCTTTGTCTTTTATCAGTGAGGTGGGCTCTGCGGTCTTCTTCAAAAGAGGTTGCAGTCCTCTGAACTGTGAGGTGCCAAGATGCACGGTTGGAGGTGATATCAGCCCACTGGCAGTGGTCAATGTGGCAGGCACCAGGAGATTTCTTTAAGCAGTCCTTGTACCTCTTCTTTGGTGCACCTCTGTCTCAGTGGCCAGTGGAGAGCTCGCCACATAATACGATCTTGGGAAGGTGATGGTCCTCCATTCTGGAAACGTGACCCACCCAGCACAGTTGGGTCTTCAGCAGTGTGGATTCGATGCTTGTGGATTCTGCCAGCTCGAGTACTTCAATGTTGGTGATGAAGTCATTCCAATGAATGTTGAGGATGGAGTAGACAGCGCTGATGGAAGCATTTTAGGAGCCGTAGGTGATGCCGGTAGAGGTCCCATTATTCAGAGCCAAACAGGAGCATGGGTATGACAATGGCTCTGTACATGCTGATCTTTGTGTGTTTCTTCAGGTGATTGTTTTTCCAGACTCTTTTGTGTAGTCTTCCAAAGGCGCTATTTGCCTTGGTGAGTCTGTTGCCTATCTCTTTATCGATCCTTGCATCAGATGAAATAGTGCAGCCGAGGTAGGTAAACTGGTTGACTGTTTTGAATTCTGTGTGCCCGATGGAGATGTGGGGGTGGGGGGGTGCTGGTAGTCATGGTGGGGAGCTGGCTGATGGAGGACTTCAGTTTTATTCAGGCTGACTTCCAGGCCAAACTTTTGGGCAATTTCT